>NC_031769.1:5469650-5475443 GCF_001522545.3 Parus major
AAAAAAAAAAGGAAAGGTAAGAGGATTCCACTACAAGCACAAAAATGTGTACTGTTGTTGCTGTTGCACAGCTCTGCACCCAACATGAGACAATTCCTCTCTCATTAAGTCATGATGAATGATAGACACGGCCAGCGGCTTAGATGGTTCTTAGATCAAGTGTTGTGAGAAATGCCTCTCTACCACCAGGCAGGTGAGATCATTTCTTTTTCCCATTATACCAGTTTCTTCTCTCTGTTCCTGAGTAACACAGCATGATTTGATAGTTTCTGCCTCTAAACTATTGACGTATATTTGCTTTGAGAGGGGCCTCCTAAAGCGTGAAGAATGGGCCAGAGAGCTCCTAACTACTCACAAAGAGTGTGGCTGTTAGGCTGGAGCCTTTGTAGTACTTAACTCTTTGCCAGGTGTTATAGAATTAGGGGACTCCAACTGGTCTTGTAGGATTTTCTTCAGGAGAAGTGAGAAAGCAGCTTTCCTGCATTCTCATTCCATCAGCTGCAGCCTCTCTTGAGCTCTAGATGTTCTTTATCTGCCTCTACCTCTTCAGAGCTTGTGCTTGCACATTCCCAGGTGAAAAACCACCTGCAGCAGTACTGCAAAGTGTCCTTCAGAAAGGACAGCAACAGCTTCTTCATTGAAGGAGCCACTCAGGAGGGTTTGGTGGACTGATGCTAAGGAGAACAGGATTTTGTTTTAGGTGCTACTCCCAGTTGATTTTGACCACAATCAGACTGTTCCTTCCGTGCACTTCTCTCAGTCAATGTCTTGTTCATCAGGGCCCTGACTCTGCAGATTCCCTCATCTATCAGGTTTCTGTGTGTAATATTAAGCAGAGCTATGTATTTTTGGAGGATTGAGGCCTGAAGTCTGCAAGGGAATGTCCTTACAACTAATCAGAAGAGGTGTAGGGAGGAAGTCACAGTGCTGATCCCCTAATAACCAGTGGTTGTCACCTTCCTTGCTGGAGGTGTCCAGTCAGACCTTAAGAGCTACAAGCACTAAGAACTTTAAAGTTTTCAGTCTCAGCTGAAAGCTTAAAAAGGAATAAAACTTATGCTTGTAAATAAAGTGCATGTAAGATTTGCCTTTTTTTGAGACAAGGAGAGAGAGAGAGTTATGCAAATCTGTGTTTGTAAACCTTGGATGCTTGACCTGGACATGTTAGTATGGATTGCTCGTGAGTGACAAAACAGAGCTGGAGGTGAAACGACAAATTCAAAACCTTACATTATTTGAAGAAAACAACAATTCAATTAAAAAATACCTTGCAATCCCTTGGAGAGGAATACAAGTTGCAGAAGTTGGGTCTGGATCTCAGGCTCTCCAAGAGTTCCAGGATATTTATTCCTGTCAAGAATTTTGGCTTGGATTGTTGGCGGGAAGAGTCAGCCATGGATTTTGGATCTAACTTCAGACTATACTATCATAAGTTCCAAAGAACTGGATGTTCTCATCTAGGAATTATTTTTTTTTCTTTAAAAAGTGATTCACTCAGCATGACTAAGGGCATGTGTACATGGATGGACGAACAACTCCTTCCCACTCATCCCACCAGCCAGCTCTTCTCCAGGGGTCATATATGGCCACCTTGGCATGGTGCTCCATGTGGGTTAGTAAAAGTACTATCAAACAGACAGATGCCTCAAGTAAATGCTGTGAAGAGCAGCATTTGCCTCCTTTTAGATCTGACTTTAATATTCAGAAAATAACGAATTTTCTTTTAGGTATTTAACAAGAAAAAAAAATAATCTGAAATATATGTGTGTATGCATATATGTTCTCAGATACATACAAAAAATCCTTTTGATAGATCCTTTGACTCTCATCCTATGAAATTCCTGTCCATTTGAATGGAATCCTACATTTAAGTGCTTAGCTGGGTCAGGGCTACTGCGAGAAGAGTGGAAAGTATTTCCTATATTATTCTAATTGCACAGCAAAAAGGATTGTAATGAATACCTGCATTGCATTCTAGCATATTCAACCTGGGATACAAACAAAAGCTGTAGAGAAAGTGCCTATATGCTTATCTTTTCAGAGTGTTTTACCTATCCAAAGTTTAGTAAGTCTCTTGTTGACACCAGAAAGGTCAGGGCTCAATGCAGATGGAATGTATATGCAGAAGACAGCACTGCCCATAATTGGAGCTTCACAGTTTCAGATAGAAACTTTTCAATTCAAGGGTAGAGGACCCATCACCTAAGAAAAGATAGATCTTGTAAAGAAACACATAGCTCTTCATCTCTAATTCCAGTGTGCCCAAGGTAGACCAGAGGCATGACTGAGTGTCCTAAAGTAAACAGCAAAAGTCTTTGTGACTTGAAATAAAGCCATTGCAATCTCCTAGCCAGACGTTTCAAAAGTATTTCATTTCCCAAAGCAATACTTGTGAATCTTACCCAAAGACCAGATATCAAGGCACAAACATATAAACAATTTGTAGTTATTTACAAAAGGATCTAGGGAGCTGAAATCCTGTTTCAAATGAGACCTAAACACTTGAAATTCGTCAAAAGTCCCAAACAGGCTGTGTACACACCAAGACTCTTTTCCTGGAGCTGTGTAAAGGCTCTAAAGCCTCAAAGGTTGCTGGCTGCATAGATGTGGTCCCCAACCATCCCCAGACATTCTTGACTGAATACAGGATGGCTGTCTCTTACTTTGCTAGAGGTACAAAGATGTGATCAGGGCTGCAGCAAAGGTGGTGGTACGGGCTGGTGGATTCTCTCTGCCAGTGTCTGTGGTGCTAATTTTTCTAGCAATTAAATTCTCATCCCCAGTGGGACATCTTGGATGTTTCCCAAGAGCTAGGCAAAGACTGGGGAAAGGAGTGATTGGTGGTCAAGGGAAAAGACCTGGGCTTGTGTTCCCTGCTACAGACCTTTCCACAGCTCCTCCCTTGATGAGTTAAGGAAAACTTAACATGGGATTGCCAGAAAGCCGGGCCTGGAGCCCAGTTGTGATTTCCCCCAGCTCAGAGCCCTTACGGTTAGGCTAAAGTTAGATTTTTCCTTCTCCTGTGGCCAGCCCTGTGAGTCTGCCAGTCCTGGCTATTCTGCAGCCCTCGGAGAGCAGTGAAGGCAGAGGTTGTCCCAGCATTGTTGGGCACTGGTTGGGGTGGACAAAAGGGTCCATGCCCCTCCTGCTGAGCACAACTTAGAGACCAGAGATGTGTTACTGCACCCAGGGCTTAGGTGTCTTAGGAGAATTGAGCAATATCACCTCCATTCTTCCCCAGGATGAGGCAACTATGATTCCAATGAAACAAAATAATAAACATCAAGCAGGGAAGCTTGGCCAGTGTCTTTCCACTCTCATGCCAATGCTTATGGGCAGGAGAAGCCCATCTGGTTCATGTGTGCTCTTCATGCAGGAACAGCACAGGGAATGGATGCAGTGTCAGGGAAGAGCTGCACACATCAGGGAAGCTGTCATCCCAGATTAGACTCACCTCTTCTATCACTCAAAATCAGGGAGCAGAGTCCCTGACTCCCAGCTTCTCAGTGGCCCTGAACACCAGGGCAATTTGGTTTTCCCCTTTAAGTCCCAAACAGGGCAATAGGGTCTGCAAAGATGCATGAAAGGACCGAAGCTCTCAGAACTCAGCCTAAAACTGGTCAATCTCAAAGGTAATTATGCATCATCAAGCATCTTCACAGTGAGAGAACACAGGTCCTAATGGGATTTTTAGTAAAGAAATTTTATGTGCTAGATTCAGCATGTGGAGCGTCAATTTATTTTGAACTGAAAAATGCCCATGTTCCTTTCCTAAAAGTGAAGTAATGCAAAAAATTTAGCAGAATACCAAAAACCCATGGATGGTGTTATCCCAGACAAAATGAGATTTTTTTTCAGGAAGATAATACTTAGCTGGATATAGCACTAGGATATACCAGGGGTAGGGTAACAATGGGATTTTTAGTTTTGTTTTCATGAGCTGTTCTAAGGGTTTTCCGGCCTTAAAAATGAATTAAATTTGTTCTCAGGTTCTATAGCCATTTAGAGTTCAATGGTCTTATAAAAATCAGGCAAATTTTAGTTGATTATGTTTAGCTTTTAGGTGTCTGACAGTGAAAACAAACATTTGAAAACATTGGTCTTACATAGAAGCAAACCTCAGTGCATTCCTTGATTGGAAGATCATGATTTGTGCTGGATGAGCAGGTAATACCTTCTAATATTAATTTCCATTCTAAATTGTACCTTACTCAAATATTTCCACATTTTCTGAAGACCAGTATTTGAAAGTTATTCTTGAGTATTTCATTTAAGAAAATACATTCTGAATTGTTTCAAAACAAAATTGCTATTTATAAATTTATTCGATTCCTTTCACATTATTTCATGACAACTCATTAGTTACCATGGTTTATACCTGTCATATAATGGGGTCACAGCAGCATTATCAAAGTGTGTATTTTTGTTCTTAGAGCCTGAGAAGCAGTTGTGATTTAATATTGATTGAGGCATCCTATTTAGCAGCCCATCCTCTCAGAGTTGTAATGAAATAGCTTTGTGCTTCGAACAAGGAGAAAAGATGAGATTTCTGTGTACTCTCAGAATAGTGACTGTTTTCACTTTCTTGGAAGAGATTTCTGAGTATCACAATAAGTGGTACAGAAAAGGCATGTTTTTCTTAACCAATTGAAGTGCAAAAATTGCACTTCTCTCTTCTAAGTGTTCTGGTGGAGCTGTTCTGTTTTCCCCAATGAATTTGACCAGGACAGTCTAAGCATGGGAGATGGCTCACCCCAGTGCAAAGAAAACCAAAAAAATACTCAGGATATGCCCCTGTGGGTGCCAAACTCCACACTGCAGGCAAGGCTGGATTTTGGTATGGCTCCACCCAACAATCTCAGCACTGCAATCCAGCCAGCCCTGTCTTGACCACTCTGTAGAGAAATCCAGGAAAACACCTATGCGGGGAATTTCTGGACATCCAGATCATTTAGCTGATGGCCATCCTGCAATTACCAGGTCAAATGAAATTCTCATCTCCTCAAATCCTTGCTTTAATTAAAGGTTCATTCCTGTTTCCCATGTTAACTATGACTTTATATTTTCAGGAGGGGCAGAATTCCAGCATTGAACTGAAATCCATAGAAGTCACTTCTCTGGGGCAATCAGTCTGGTTCCTGAAACTGGATCTGATTTGAAACCTGGACAACCATTGACTTGAGTGGGAGAGATGAGATGAGATGATATGCAGAATTTGGGCCTGGCCAACATCAGGATGGTTGTTTTGGAGTTGACTAGCTCTGTTTAAGCTGAGTCCAGCTCTGATCCTCCCAAAGGAGGATCCTGGAGTCCATGATTCTGCTTTGATCCTTCCTTAATTCACATACATCTTGAGGAACATTAGCTCAAATAATATCATCACAGTTCCCATACAGGCCATGATCAGAAAGATATTGAATTTGTGGACCCATATCCTTACCCAGTAGGTTTCCATATTATGCTGTAATCTGCATGCATAACAACACACAATGAGAACACTAAAATTATACTGCTATTGAGAAAATACAGCATTTTTCAGGATTCACTCTTCTCCCTTTCCCATAAAAATTAAAAAAACAAAAAGAAAGAAAAAGAATAAAAAAAAAAAGAAAAAGGAAAAGGAAAAGGAAAAGGAAAAGGAAAAGGAAAAGGAAAAGGAAAAGAAAAAGAAAAAGGAAAAGGAAAAGGAAAAGGAAAAGAAAAAGAAAAAGAAAAAGAAAAAGAAAAAGAAAAAGAAAAAGAAAAAGAAAAAGAAAAAGAAAAAGAAAAAGAAAAAGAAAAAGAAAAAGAAAA
>NC_031769.1:5475478-5659201 GCF_001522545.3 Parus major
AAAAAGAATTGGCAGCAGAATGAAAATCAAGATTAAGTGTTTATCTTCAGAATGCATATGGTTTAGGTAGCTTCAATGTGACCTTCTACTCAGATCTGACCTATGAAGAACACAGCTAAATTATGTATAATGGTTTTGTGATGAAATGCAATGCCAATTATAGGAGTGAGATGAGGCCATAAACATACTGCACATAAAAATCAGAGAAGGAACTTAAATCCCAGTCCCAGAACCAAAAGATTAGTGCTCTAACCACTGACTGTAGTCAAAGCTTCCTTCTGGAAATGAAGGTTACATTTCTTCTTGTATTCCTGCTGTGTGGTCAGGAGAGTAATTTAAATGCTTTCAATAATATGGAGGTTAGAGTTTTCATCCTTTTTCTTTAGGAAGTCTTCTACTTTTAGTGCAATATTTTTCAATCAAAATTCAGGCAATTTACTTGTAAGGCTAAAAATGGATAATGACTTTTCGGTCAATTGCTTTTGACTGTCAATATGAAGCCTGCATTACCATTCCACAATATCATTAAACAATCAATAGCAATTAGTGTCTAGTCAAGCCTGGTGTTTTAATCATTTAAATCAAAATGCCCATAATTGTTATTGTATGTAAATATTTGAAGATGTTTATAGTGGAGATGAATTTTACCCATCTTGCCAAGAGAACTGGATTTAGAGAGAGCAAAGGCAGCCTTTAAGCCTCATTTCTCCTCTTGCTGAAACTGGGACAAAAAGGTTTGGGACCTTTCCATATCTTGGGCCTATCAAGGGCCATATAAATGTGCTGGTGAGTGACCACTGTGTTCTGGGGCTGTCAGAGCTTTGCTTTGCCTAATTTCACAGAGGCTCAGGAAACCCAGAGACTGCATAGTGCATTCAAGCCATGGGTTGAATTTATTCTCTGTGTCACAGATCAGCACAGGCTTTTTGTGCACAGGAGAGCTTCTGGCTCACAGAAACCATTGTGGATTATTTTGGGCTAAAACATCTCCAGGGTACCACACAAGGAATTGGAACTCAGGGCACTGGATCTGGGGTACTCGGTATTTCAGCTTACACAGGGGTATTTTCTGCAATCATTCTGCAGAATGTGTGATAGGATTTCACATTTAGGGACATTTTGCTGATAGTGCTTTGTGCTTGTAGCAGTGATCCTTAAGCAAATGACAGAGCAGCTCTCCTCACTGCTGGCTTTACCCAGAGTTGTCTCAGCTGAGCACAGGGAGTAACATCCAGGGCTGCTCTAAAACTCGCTGAAATCAGGCAGAGAGTGAATTTGTGCTATTGAACTGACCAAGAATCTTTCCAAGTAACAGCATGTGAATTGCTTTTTAATGGGGTGGACTAAAGCCTCACAAACCACAGTTGCAGGAGTTAGCTATGTGTCCCCTGATGTGCCACATCCATGTTTGTAAATCCACATGTACCTGAACACTTCCAGGAATGGTGACTCTACCACTTCCCTGAGCAGACTGTTCTAATGCTTTGTAACCTTGCAGCAAAGAGCTTTTTTCTAATATTCAATTTAAACCTCCCCTGCACAACTTGAGGCTCTTCTCTCTCATCTTATTGCTTGTTCCCTGGGAGAAGAGACTGATTCCCACCTGGCTACAGCATCCTTCCAGGTAGTTGCAGTGATAAAGTCCACCCTGACCCTCCTCCAGGCTAAACAACTCCAGCTCCCTCAGCTGCTTCTCATCAGACTTGTGCTCCAGACCCTTCCCCAGCTCCATTGCCCTTCTCTGGACTCACTCCAGTACCTCTTTGTTGTCATGAGTGGCCCAAAAATATGGGTAACAAGTTCATCCAGCCTGACCCATGGCCCATTCTCCTACACAGAGCAGCTGCCAGTGATGTAGGAACGATTTTCCACATCTAGACACCATTCAAGCTCACAAGTCCTGTTTTGGGATCTGTATAGGAAACAACAGCAGGAGAAGGTGTTTGGAGTTGCATCATTAATAGTTTCAGATGATTAAAAAGTCATTAAAAGGGTGTTAACTGGATAAAGAGAAAGATGGAAGAAAGATGCAAGAGTCATAATGTTCATGATTTGGGTGTAACAGGACACATTAACAACTACAGCACTCGATTAACAGGGTGAGCTCTATTCAAAGGCTTTTAGAAAACACAGAACAGTCTATGAATTCTGCTGCAAACTAACATGACCACTGCAATCATTAAAAGGCCAAAGAGATAGGTAAGAAAATCAGGAAACACAACAGAAAACAACACAGCAAAAGCATGGCTCATCCTAGCCTGTTGCTGGAGCTGCCATGCAACCAGAGCTGTTCCAAGGTGAACCAGGCTGCTACCACAGGCAGTAACTTCATTACCCAGTTAATAAAAGGAATAGATATTAATAAACTGCTGCAGGAACGTTAAAAACAACCCCACATCATGCACATCAGTTCAGAATATGGAAATACAGAATCTGCTTTCTTTGGATTCAGGTCCCACAAGCCTAAATATTTTAAACCTGCTTCTTGGCATTCTAAGCCACCACTAGCAGTTTATTGTCCTGGTTACTAATCCAGGCTCCAGCCTGGGAAAGGCTTGCATGTATGCTTAACAATAGGCTCAGGTAGCCCCAATTAAGTCCATGTGTTCAGGGGGCAAAGTCCTTGCAGGATCAGGGCCTTAGACCTTCTGGACTTTCTGTCTGTGTCACAGCTCTACCTCAAACAAAGAACAGGAGGTTCTTTGTTCTTACCTGGTAAATGGTAAGGCAAAGCCCAGAAAACAATTTGCACATGTGTCCATAACACAAAAGCATTCAGCTCATAGTGGAGTGGTGGCAGAAGGGTATTTTGTGTTTGGCATTTCACTTCAGTGGAGTCTCCATGGCTCAGATGTCCCTAATGTCACATGGGTACTTTCTAGGAGGACTCTCTGTTGCAATCTGAGTGTCCCACTGTTCAGACACAGCATTGTTGGGGGTAATTTAGTCCTGGCTGCCTGCAAAACCCAGTTTTGTTCTTCTGGGACATCTGAAAAAATTATTCCCTGTATGGTATGAGTAACCAGTGACTACTTGGAAGCATAAAATTACTGACCAGAAGGGAATCTCTGCACGATTGTGATTCCCAGTTCTCCCATTACACACAATTCCTCCTGGCTTTGGTAGCTTATGAACAATCAAGTTTTAAATGTTACTTTCTTCAGATTATTTTCTTGTGTAAACCATCAAACTGCAGCCTGAAATAGGTTCAGTAGAACCGATGCAAAATATCAAAGCCAGCCTCCTACACCCTCAAAGTGTTAAGAGCAGAGCCTGCCTTTGGAATCTGAGTCCAATTTCCAAAATACCACACCAAAGGAAGATGCAGCACCAGGATACAATGCCCTCAAACAGAGAGGTTCAGAAAAAAAGGCAGAAAAAGACATTTTACATTTCAATAACAACAGGTTTTGTGTTCAGAACACCTCTCAGAAACTTCACATAAATGCAGTTAGGACCTTTATTCATTGAATACCATGATTATATTATGTTTAGTGACTAAACTAGCAGTAGCATTCATGAGACTCCTGGACCAAAGATAAAAGAAGACCTGGTTAAAATGCTCCACCTCCCAGTGCTGCTAACACTTTTGCCACTTTATTTTTGCTCCCTCCCTTCCCCATTCCTGTCCTTCTATTTCTATGCAGCATGTGCAATATCTCTTTAGCATTTTGGAATCTGGGGGTATCATAAATGAGCCTGAAAGTCTGTTAAATAGCTCCCAGAATTAGTTTCCTAATAGATGTTTCAGCTAAATTTTTTCTTCTGGTTCCAGTCAGCATCCAGGTTTTTTAAAAGACAAGCCAGCAATACTGGACAATCAGTTCTCAAAGCTAAAGGCTCTCCAATAACTTAGCAACAGAGGAAGAATTTTAATAGAACCCACAGGAATTTAAAGACTACAGTTTTTTGCTTATATCTTTTTTTTTTTTTTGTGTGTGTGTGTAAGAACAGACAGGTTTTCCCTTGTGGTAAACTCAAGCAACAGGCAATTTCCATTCATCTCTTGAGTTCATCTATTCTAAAGGCCCAGAAGCACATACACTGTTTGATTTTTCAGTGAAGTCACTGCACAGTTTCAAGGCTGTCCATAGGGTTCCAGCAGTACTATCACACTAAATTTTGGGACACCCTACCTTAAACCCAGCAGTGCAGCAGGACTGACATGTGCAGCCACAACCAATTTCCCGGGTCACTCCACTGAAGGGCTTTATCATTCTTACAAGTAAACTGCTGCCGTGCAGTGATGTCAGGACCCCTAAAGGAGCTGCTTCCACAGAAAACAGGGGAGAGGAGGAGACACCAAGATCCCTTAAATCAGAGGGGGAAAAGAAAGATGCAGTGAAAGATTTTCAACTATTTTCTAATATAAAACAGTTCTGCAAAATGAGAAAAGTGGCTGTGGGAAGCAGTTAGAAATCTGCTCTTTATCCCATCTCAGCACTGTTAAATGGTGAGAAACTTGGCAGAGGGCCCACACTTTTACTTATCTTCTAAGTCTAAAATCATGCTGCTTTATTCTCCTTTCTTATTTCTGCGCTAGGCGTTGTGCATAGAAGGGAAAACACTGCTTTAGGTTTGAATTCAGCAGCAGAGACTGCGGCATTTGGGTATTTTATTCCATCAAAATGAGCTTTTCTTGCAAGGTGAAGTGTACAATGTAACATTACTTAATTGCCCACACTGCTTGGTGGATGCTGACATGTATTGTAGAAATGTTAACTGTTTTACATTTCAATGCATTCCCTCTCCCAGCCCTGCTACTCCGCTGCTTTGCTGGGATGAATCTGGCCAGCTGCCAGGTAGGAAGCTTATTTTTCACTGGTGATCATAACTCTGGCTGGTTGTAGCAAATAACGTAGCTGGCGGTGTTAGGAGGTTTATACAGGAAGCCCTGCTGTGCTGCCTTAATTGGGATCACTCTGCTAGCGATGGAGTAAAAAGGCATTAAGTTAAGATAAATGAACTGCTTATTGGAAACTACGGACGTCTCCCCGCATCAAGTTCAGAGATAGGGAGAGGGAATGCCGCTCCTCTCCCGTTCTGCCGAGCCCCTCCTTCCATTATCGCAGCTCCCCGGCCTCGCATTCCTCTCTTCCAGCCTAGCAATGCTGCTTTACAGCCCCGGCCGAGATTACAGGCATTTGCCTGCCCTAAAGACCGGATGGCATCCTGGGGCTGACTCAATTTTCCCTTGTTCTCCTTGCCCTGCAGCCCTGGCGGAGTCAAACTGCGGGGACTTTTCTCTGGGCTGGAGTCTCGTACACATCTGGCCTCTGGTTCCTTTGTAGCCCTGCTCTCCGGAGGGGCTCCCCACTGCCTCGCATGGCACACCAAACACAAGGCACAGGCCCACGGGAAGAAGGCAATAAACATTTACATTGTGTGGCTTTGGGGTGCAATGAGACACAGGGTCAAGCTCGAGGTTCCTGCAGCCAAGACCAAATCTTGTCCCTCTGTTGTGGGGATGCTGACTTCAGAGACATGCAACACACATCCCACAAATCCTTCTTGTTGTCATCCCATTGTCTTCTTAGGTCCAGGCAAATTGAATCCAGGGATCTGTGCAATTTTCAGGGTGAACTTAAGAAACACACATTTACACAATCCTAGAGACCAAAATTTCACATCAGTGCATTGGTCCAGCAACCAATGCCCACATGAGATGCTGAGAGCTCTGAGAAGAGCTGAGCTGCTGCACTGTGTAAAGAGGCAGGCTCTACCTGCAGTAATGCAATGACTCAATGTTTTCAAATGGTCAGAATTAGGTTTTAAAAAAAATATAAATTGAAGAATCATCTAGTTGCTGACTTACCCCAGGGTTTAAGCAATAGCCAACAGGTCCCTCTCACCCTTCTGCCAAGCTGATCTAAACCTGCTCTTGACAGAATCCTTGCCAACACAGGAGGTGGCATCAGAAACCTTGACTCCTCACCCATGCATTGTCTCCCCCTGGAGTGGGACACAAGGAGATTAGGAAATCCTGCTGACATTATTCTTGCAGCAGTACACTACTTTGTCCTCAGATATGTACCATTAGGACAAAAGGATAGAAGACCTGATTTAGATGATTTGGGCCTAACCACAGATTCCTTAGGCTTCTGTAAACGAAACATTTAGGACAGAGCTTTCTGTTTTTGGTGGTGAACCAAGTTCAAGCAATGCAAGGACTCTGTGGGCACTTCTTGCTGGAGCTGAATTCCCTTACCCTCTTCACTTGGCTAGAATAGATGCCCTGAACTGTTTCAAACTCAAGCTTTCTCTGAGCTTGCAACTAAAACTGTCTTTTAGGTGCATAAACTAGGCCAGCTAAATCACATCTCAAGCAAGACAGGTGTAAATCCTCCACCCTGTTTCTCACGGGATTTTACTCCCCTCTGTAGGAACATCAGCTCCTAAGAAAGGTGCAGCAGCAGAAGGCTTCCCTACAAGTGACCACGCTTCTTTCTTCATGGGATGATCAAACACCCTTTGCAGAGCTAGACCTAGGCAGAAGACTCTCTTCCTCAGAGACTCCTGAATCTTCACCCAGTTGAATACAGGATAGATCCCAGTGAATTTCCCAGGACCAAGATTTGGGAAGCAGCTAAAGGATCAGCCAATGTTTTTGGAGGACAAACTGTGTGCAGCAGTGTACAAATCACCCACTGCTGTACCAATAGCTGGCTCTGCTAGTCATACTTCAATAGGAAATGAACTCATTCTTCATGCAAGACAAAGGTCTGACATTATCCTTCAGTTTTAAAAATACTCAGAGGGCAGGCAAGGGAGTGGTTTAAATCATGGTGAGTATTTTTCACCTTTTAAGTGTAATATTTTGGTGTGTGCTCTATGTTCAAGGAGCATAACTGAAACCTGGGTGATCCAGCCCCCATCCAGCTTCCTCTGCTTCATTTCCTGGAGACCAGGGTAGAGATCACTCCATTCAAAGCCCCCACAACCATAAACTGGTGTTTTACTCACACTATTGTACTTTGAGACCTGATGGCAATTCAGTAATAGCTTGTTTACAACCAGACCCACCAGCAATCTGACTGATTTGATGAGTTCTGCTCCTCCTGACATCCTCATATAACACCTACAGCTCACTGCTGCTCCACCTTCCAGAGCTCATCATCCACCTTCTCCTTGCTCACAGGATTTGAATGTAACATCAAGTTTGACCCCACCAGAGCCAAGAAGTCTGCCAGGTTTTGTCATGTTGATCCACAAACATTGTGTAGCGCTGCCCATGGGCTCATCCCACTTCAAGCTGTGTCTGAAGACTCTTAAAGGAGGAATTCCCTGCATTTGGCTGTGCTGAGCCAAGAATTTATGCTGGTGAAATGAAGTCTTGAAAAAACAGGGTCTTAAGAAGAGACAAAAAGACAAGCTGCTTACACTTTAGAGCTTTTTTAAGTAGATGGGGATGCCTGTTCATTGTCTCCACTGCATTTAGAGGAGCAGGATTTTGTTGATATTCTTTGGTGAATAGAATAAATCATATCAATTTGGCACCTGGCCCACCTCACTGCATCCTCATCCTGAAAAAAAACCAACCTTACAAAGCCCAAATACTGACCTGCCATGAGCACAGCAATTGTATTTCCTTCTTTTAGCTGGTTTTTGCATTGGACATGATGGCAGAGGATGAGACTGTGAATGAAGACTTTTTTTTCCTCCTCTTTTTTCACTGAAGAAGTCAGCTCAAATATCCACAGTGGGTTTGGGTGGGCTGTCTGTCCTCTAGCACTCACAGCAGGGACCAGACACCCTCCAGTGCCACTGCCCTGGGATTCCCACTGCTGTTGGGAATCATGGTGCCATGGCAGGAAAAAGCTGAACTCCATCCTCCAGCCCAGGAGAGAGACCTGGGGCCCCTGGGAGATGCTCCCAGTCACATCCACCTTCTGCAAGGGGTGATGAAGAGCTGGAAAGAGTCGTGGTGGTGCTGCTGTGAGCAGCAGAGCAGGGAAGAGGCAGGCAGGGAAGAAGACCTGCATGTCACCACCACCTCCTTCCACTCAGATGACACGGTGACAAACTGCACGGTGACATTCCTGTGCACTGTCTTGACAACCCATCAGCAAGCTGCAAACAGCAAAGTGTGGCATGGTAAGGGGCCTGGCATAAGGGCTTAGGCAAAAGTGCAGGTAGGCTGGAGGAAAGCCAGCAGTTCACATGCAAACATGTCAAGGGTGTTACGTCCACAAGGCTCAGATATCTCCATTCTGGTTGAATAAGAGATACCAATAAATTTTGCTTTTCAAGGACAGTAATGTCTTAGCAATATTGGTCCAGAATAGATCAGCACCCTCAGTGCAATGTCTGTGAGTGAACTTTGACCCATTCACACAATCCCTCAGCCCTCCTCTATTTGCTGCTCACCTCCCTCAGCCCTGTGCAGGGCACAGTACCCTCCTGTGTGTGATCCCATAGATCCCACTATGGTCCACATCCCTCACACACCCCCAAAATCCCACCCACCCATACACCCAACAGTGTAACATCACAGCCCTCCCCCTCCCTGAGCCACATACTGCTCCACAAACCTCATCCACCAGGCCTGAACTGGGATTCACCCAGAGAGGGATACTCAGCTGTTCCCCATGGGTACCTCCAAGCTGCCTCTGCTTGGTCTGATCCTACCACAGCTCCTAATCCCTGCACTCAGCTGGGACCAAGCTGACTGCCCCAGTCATCCCACCCATGACATTTCTTGGAGGCATCATTTTGTAGATTCATGCCACTAGTTTAGGAACCTACTCCCATCAGCAGGGAGATATAATGGTGCTTCAGGGAGGAGATCCTTTGAATTTATGAGAATTTAGGGATACTGAAATTTCCCCAACAGAGAGAAGTAACAGATAGTGAGGAAGGCTTTGGAAAGAGATTTGTTGCACTGAATCCCATGTACTTCAGACATGGGAATGGAGTACTTGTGGCATTTCTGCAAGCCACAATTCCATTTCATACAGCTCATGAACACAATGTTTCTTGGCATTAATAGGGACTGACATTCCTTTCTGATCCATCAAACAAGTCTGAAGGACTGATTCAGCCCTTGGAAAAGTCTTCCAATTCCTGCTTCAAAATGCTGAATAAAAAGAACCTGCCCTGCCCAAAACACTTCACCCCATGTTGCCAGTAAATCCTTCCAGAGCAGACATCAGCTCCAGCCTGCATCTCTCTGTGATTTTCTCCTCTCTACACAGTACTGCTCCAGAGATGCTTCTGTGGAGCTGCTTTCCTAGTGGCTCTCCATCGAGATTTGATCTGGTTGTTTATCGAGTTTTGTACCGTGTTTGTTATTTAAGGAATTCACAAGACAGAGGTGAACACTTCCAGCCTAGCTGTGCTTTGAGTTACCTGGACAATCATTTGACATGTCCCAAGCTCCATGGGGCTATTTGCCAATTTAAAGGGTTCCAGCAGACTCCTGTTAACCTCCCTGTATATTAAAGTAAAGTAATTTTTATCCTTAGTTTCTAAATTTCCACAGAAGTTCTTCAGTCATGCCCAGAGCTTGGCAACCTGCTGGCTGTGAGCAGTGTCAGAAAGTTAGCTTCTTTTCCTGTTTGTGACTTTGCCACTGATAGATGCTGATCTTTCCCAAATCTGCACCTACTCACACTTAATTAGCTCAGCTGGTTTATACAAACCTATGCTGGCATCAGGATTGCTCACACACTGATCATCACAGCTATGAATAAAAGGATCCTGCCTCATCTGCTCTTCATGCTGCTGGGACCATGCACCTCATCCCATCCTTTAACTGCATAAAACGAGAGTCACAGAATTATAGAATGGTTTAAGTTGGAAGAGACCTTAAAGATCACTCAGTCTCAACTTCCCTGCCATGGTCAGGGACACCTTCCAGTAGACCAAGTTGCTCAGAGCGATCCAAATCCAAACCCAGCACTGCTGTAATGGCTCCCAAGCCTTCTATATGGCTACTTTTTGAGAGCCCCCTCACATCCTCCTTGAATTTCACCTTAAAATTATATGGTGAAGACATTCCATGGATTGCCACCCAAACTAGTCTATTTTTGCTGCTGTTGCTTTTCCTTTGGAGTCCCCAGGGATGTGGGATTTCACACAGACCACACCCAGGTATCCCTCAGTCCTATAAAGGGAATTTCTTGCCCTTTATATGACTTCATATGACTTTATATGACTACTGTGATCCATTAAGGATGGGGAGACACCTAAATTTCACCCATACAGGGGCTCATGTCTGTTCAAATGATGAAGGAAAAAGATCAGAAAGGGAGCACAGGCACTGTTCAGGTCCATCTGGGGCCAACCTCAAAAGCTGGACTTCAGTGGTCTATTCAGTTTCCTTCTATGTTTTGCAAGTGAGCCAATTTTCCTAGATATTTCTATAGCCTCATTTCTCAATCCATCCTAAGCCATGTCCATGGCAGCAGTGAAGACAGGCTGAAGAAATATCCAACACAGCTGTCACCAAGGTGGCAGTTTCCTCCACGCAGTGACGAGAGGCAGAAGCAGACCTGCCGGACACAGGAGTGCTCACAGGTACATGGGGAGGGTTGGCTGCATTTTGGTCACCCTTAGGTGGTTCTCCAGCATTTTTGGGATCTCACATGGTAGAATTCCAGAGTCACCCACACAGTCCACAGCTTTCCCAAAGAATAAGAACTTATGGGAGAAGGGAAAGAGAATGAGCTGGCCAAGCTTGCCCATGGGCCACATCACCAGCAACAGTGAGCTCTGGAAAAAACAGAAGTCCTAGAGCATCAGTGTTTTTGTATGAGTGATGGGATGGCAGCCTCATGGATACTTCCAGCCCTGCCTTCTTGCACATCCAGCTGCAATCAGTATGTCACAAGAATCCTTAGACAGTCGAAAAAATTACAAAAACACGGGGTGTGTTTTTTCTCCTTTCTGCAAACCACCTGCTCCCAGTCAATGTAGAGCACAACCCTTTGTGTAGAAAATCCAATAAACAAAACTGTAAAGCATCTGTCCTGCAACTGGATCCCAGCCCATGGCAAAGAGTGAATCTGAGCCATGGCAAACAGCTGGGAATAGCATTTAATTCTTGCACTGTGCCTCACAGCCTGTACACAGCTTCCAATCCAAATCAGAAAAAGATAGGGGGAAAGAGAAAGGTAAAGGAATTCTGCATCATGAGAGGCTCAGGAAGTAAAAGGGGGGAAATGGAGTTTGCCATAGTTTTATAATGATCACATACTAGGGGTGAGCAGCCCAACTCTTCTCTTATTAAATTAAAATGCAAAATTTCTGAGGGGTTTTATGTGATTAGGAGGAAAGAAACCATAGGTCAGCCTCACCTACATGATAAAGCATCATCCTCAGCAGACAGAAAGCCTTGACTTAGTCTTTCAATCAGAAGAGTTCTGAGTCCTGGTAGGCCAGGAGCTAAGCTTACAGCATTCAGGGCTAGATTTAGGGAGTTGCCATGTCAACACACCTCCACCGTTAGCAGGAACACCTCAGAGACTGGGATGTGAACTAGAAGCCCTATTTTTAAGTCTCCATATTCAAATAGAGCACAACACAAATCTCAGAGTAAATTTCTCCTGTAACTGGAGAAATGCTGTCCGCTTCACCCAAGGTGAAATTTGTTCCACAGCCGCAGGACCGCTTTGAGCCAATAAAGTAAAAAAAATGTCCTTTCTGCTGAGCAGTGGCTGGAACATCCTTCTTCCTTAGAAGAATATCAGCCCACAGAAAAGTAAATTCACTCAGATATAACATTTCCAAGGGGGTGATTCTTCTCTCTCACTCTCAAAATGGGGGAAAGCTCTTTGCCAGTATGTAATTTCTTTCCTAATCACATTGCAGTGTCACATACCAGTGAGCTAAGGGCTCCCACAGCAGCGTTATTCTCCAGCATATGTGACTTTGTATAACATGTGCTTCACTCGGCAGTCATCAGCAACAGAGAGCAGGAGCATACTTCTTCCTCTATGACATTATTAGGCATTGAGAGCACTACATAGCAGTGCATTTCAGCTTCTTTATTTTCTCCCAGTAAAAGCAGCTTGGCCACCTGGTGTGCTGCACACACGGTTAAATTCCAAATGTAATGTATTTTGCAGCGAAAGAGATTAGAAAACTGCTGTAATGAATCTCATTACCAGTGTCTTTATATCCTCATCTAGTTGGAAGCAGAGATCATCCGGACCTAGGTACTGTACATATTTAAAATAATATCATCTACCCCTCAACCCTGTCATTACAAGACAAATTGTTTCCTTTGGCCTGATGTTCCAGCCATGTTTTTCTCAGTCTTAAAATATGTTAGCAGCCAGATTTTCTAGACAACTGAAGGCCATATTTCTAAGTGCTCAGCACCCACAACTGGACTAGATTGTTTTACAAGTGTTTGATTCCCATTTAGACACCCAAAATAAGAGCCAGATTTTCAGATATGCTCAAAAGCCTCCAAGATCTTCCAAAAATCTGGACCTAGAGTTACTCCAGTAACTTGCCAAATTAGTGGAAATTAAAGCAGACAGCAGCTCATCATGTTACTCTCTGCAGTGATAAACAAGCAAATTTACTGTTGTATCCATTTCAAAGCCCCATCCCCCCTTTTAAAGGCAGTTATTTGCTGGTCTTTTTCAAATGCAGGACAACATTTACAACTGTGATTTCTGTGTTAAAAAAAGTCCAGATTTTCATATCACTCTTCATATGTTCTCAGAAGAAGAGAAAGATATAATTTAAGCTATATTTCATCAACATTTCCAAGGCAGTTCATGTACATACAGAGGGATATGGCCAGGAAACTTCAACCCAGAAAATGAATATTGGGAACATAACTTCAGCTGGTGGGTTAGAGGGCAGAATCCTTTGGGTCTTTAGAAGGTGAGTGCACACATCCTCCCCTGGATCACACCTCAGTTATGGCAGACAGGCATCTCTCCTCCTGACTTTCAACTATATGACTGCTCAAATATATGTAATTATATCACTTTTTCAAGCTGCAAGTGCTTCATAAGACTGCAACTGAAATGCAAAGACCACCCCTCCCTTTCCATCCCATCCCCATGCTCTTCCCTGACCTTGCACTTCAAGAATAGATGTGGGCCAAAACAGATTATCCTCTCTCAGAAATGTTTCCAGAATTCCAAGAATTTTCATATGAGCCGGACAGAAAGCCTCCAGACTGAAAATTATGGAGAGATTCAATCACCAAGGAGCAGTTGTGCAGAATTCTTCAGCTAGGTCCAGCCAGAGTGGGGATTGCTCTGAGCTAAGCCTCAGATTCTGCCAGAGCTGCTCCTCTTCTGCACAAGTAACTTAATGTTTATTAGTCAAGCAAATAAGATTTACTAGCTATCATCTGGGTGGTTGTAATAAACAGAACATTTCAGTTTCAGTGAGACACATTCCCTTCTACTCCTGCCTTGGATGAACCTTCACATTTGCTGATTTATAAGCATTGAGATTTTAGATCCGCCAACTTCTGACTCGTGCTTCTATTTATCTATTTATTTACATAAACTTGTCTGATATGACTGTTCTTGCATGTGCTGTACCACATCTCAATGCAGATTAACTCCTTCATCTATTCCAAACACTTCAGTGCAAATACACAAATTACAGAAGAGCATCTGAACTTATCCACAGTGGATCTTCTGACTAGATGGGAACACATAGCAAATATCCTTTGTAAGCAAGTTTTGCCCGTTCTAGAGGTAAGTAATATATTTCAGTGTGAAAATATAGCAGATTGGGATGATAAAACTTGTCCTATAATCAAAACTCTGAAAAAAAGACCTGGTTTTAGTTCCTTGATCTGATGATACAGATTTTCTGTATGACCTTGGGCAAATTATTTAATGTTAGCTCCCCTGATGAAGATAAAGTCACCTCTTTTCTCCCACTCTGTCTGACAGTATGGTGTGGTCTCTTCTTATTTGTTACAACGCCAAAAAATTAAATTTAGGACTTCAGCTCCACAGTATTTAACAGCAAAAATTATTTTAAGTAGAGCAGAGAAAAGGAGCCAGCCAAATGTGCATGCACCATTAAGAAATTCTCAGTCATTTCAGGTGACAGATTCAGTGCCAAACAGTAACAATACTCACATACATATTCTAAAGGAGCTTTCACGTTTCCTCAACAGCCTGTTCTACCAAGGCTGGCTCTGGAGCACCACCCTGCAAACCCTGAGGGCAAAGATATGCTTTGCAGATTGTTTAGAGACTAGGAAAGAGGGAGGAGATCTGCTGGAAGATGCAAGGAGAAAGCCAGGCGAGTGAAAATGCCATAATTTACAGATAAATACAGAGCACATTTTATTTTTGAATCCATGAGGTTTGGTAGTCAACACAGGTTCTATCCTTTATCTCTTGCTCCAGTCTATCAGCATTGTAAGTCAGCATATCTGGGTGTGAAGCACTCCCCATCTGAATGGGCCATTCATCTTCTGACACGGCAGAGCATGTGAAATGTCCAGAGATTACACACTGCCAGAGTGAGAGATTCCTTGATGCAATTAAAGCCTGGAGAACACATAAATCCCAGATTTAAAAGACTCCATCCAAAGAGCCGCCACACAAGGCCCCTCCACCAATAGGGTGGGCTCAGCACCCCTGAAAACCAGCCCCAAATCCGATGGAGAAGATGGTGTTTGAACCATGGAGATGGAGGTTTCCAGGGTGCAGCCTTTCCTAACGGGCTGTGGTTGAGGAGACAGTGATGGGCTGTTCTGACAGGTGAGGCAGACCTGGTGAAACAGCCCAGGGAAGCAGAGTGAGGAGCAGAGATGAGATGAAACAGCAGTATCTGAATAAAACTGATGTCAGGGAGGCGGTCATGCTGATATAATATCAGCAATGAGAGGGAGAATGTAAGAAAAAGTACATGGTAAATTAAGCACCAAGGCTGTTAAAGGTCCAGTTATTTTCCAGCCAGTTGCCTTCTGATTGTTCGTTAAAGTACAATATCTAGCCCTGAAAACAGCCAGTGAAAGTTCACTCATTTTTCCTGTTGGCAAGTGGTCACAGGATCTGGAGACAACCTGCCTCCCCGGATCTTGACTCACTGCAGTGGTGCCTTGGCCATTAATATTCATATAAAAGCTAATGGTGCAGAATTGGGTGTTTGCATTTGTCCTTCCTGGTGTTTCCTACACTTTCGTGTGGGCAGTACTCCCATTTTTCATGGGACACACACATAACTTGGTACTGTGCTCAAGCCCTCCCAGAGACAAGATGACAACTCCTATTTTCCATTAAAAACCAAACCAAATAAAATCATACATTCCTCAGAGCTGAGGACTGAAGCATGACCTCTACATCAAAAACACTAGAGGACAAGGGAGAAGAATTGATTTCTGTTTGGTAGAAATCTTATGATTTTTAAGCCAGACTCCTGATCGTGGCAGTGCCGAGCGTGATGTTTTTAGCAATTTCTGAGTCATCAATCCTGGCTCTCCCGGCAGGAGAGGAAAGGAGATGCACAAGCAGCAGTGTCCTAAAACATCATGTTTTCAGAAAAATGCAAGAAAAAAGAGGGTCTGTGGTGGCTTAGGGGAATGGTCATAAAAGCAGCCATCTCTTTGTCAGTGCTTAACCCCCTCAGTGCCCATGGAGGCAGCCTTGGCTGCAGCCCCAGGATTAGCAGGGCACTGACTGCCAGAGCTCCCCCTGCCCTGGGCCTGCAGGCAGGGGGATGCCCACTACAGCAGAGCACTGCTGAGTCCCTCCTGCTGCCCACATCTGGCTCCGGGGACCGCCACCCAAAACCCTGCCAGGCTGAGTGCCACCGGGGCCTTACAGGGACGGATAAAATCTCTGATTCCGCTCCCAACCCCACCATCCCTAAACTTGAGACCACAGCAAAGCTGACTTTCCCAAACACGCCAAACTCCTGCGACTCCCGCCTTGCTCTGTAGGAGCTGTCAGTGGCTATACCCGATGTGCAAAAGGTGCAGAGGTTCCACGGCCGCATGGCCAGAGAGGTGCAGAGGGTGCAGGATGCTCCCCATGCAGGAGGGGAGCATCATCATCTCCATCAGCACCCACAGCTGGGCTCCCCCCTGGAAGGGACCTGCGGTGGCCGCAGACATAAGCCTGGCCCTTTTCGTGCCACCACGGAAGGGCTGTGACATCGAGCCCTGCTCTCTGCCACGGGAATGAGGAGAAGGAAGCGGCGAGGAAGGAACGAGCGCTGGCCCCAAACACCCGCATCCCGCCGCGTGGGCACAGCCAGACGATCCCGCCGCCTCCCAGAACGTCTGCGCTTCCCTCTCCCCGCGGATATCGCTCCATCTCCGAGGACGGGGAGAAACAAACAGCTAGAGACGCAGGCAGGCTGAAGGTAGGCTGCCAGTGCCCCGCGCTAGCCTTGAAATGCGGGGCAGCGCCGTCCTCGTTCGTGCCTGGCAGCGAATCTCTGCCGCGTTTTGCCCCTGCTCGTCGCTCCGGGACTCTCGGGGCAGGGAGCTGCTCCCGGGTTGGCGTTGATTCATCTGCCGCGCAGCGCTGCGGGGCTGCGGTAGCTGGCAGGAAAGCTCCCACACTGATTTTGTCAAGAGCGCCGGGCAATAATGGAACGACACCTCGCCATGTTTGCAAACAAACACTGCCTCCTTTCCTGTTTAACACCATCTGCCACCCAACCCAATTTCCCTGCCCCCATCCCTTCCCAAAAATGACAGCCAGAGACAACTCCAAAAAGCAGCTGCTCAGCCAAACCGTGCTCTTTTGTGCTGAGATTTGAGAGGTGCTGGCAAGGAGGCTGCGGTCCCACGCACAGCACACACCTCTCTGCACGCTCATGGCTGAGCAGCCGACTGCCATGGGGGTTTATTTATTTCTTTGCTGCAGGCACAAACTAGTTCAGTGTGGGTTTGCTTTTGGGCTCTTCCATTGCATGGTCTTCCTGAGCTCTCTGCTCTGTGTTAGGAGCTGGTGTGGACTTGGGGATGGAAGGAAGAAGAAGCTACACTTCCCATGTCCATCAGCAGGTCGGCTCATCTTTTCCCTTCACGAGTCCTTGTATCCTTCTTTAGGAGCACTTGTAGGCTCCAAACCTGGGCTGATCGGGTTCAGGCACGTATCTGGCACCCACGCAATCGCAAACACTTCCCCAGGGCTGCTGCACAGACTGATGTGCCTCCAGGGAGCAGATAAAAGTCTTCCAGACTAGCCCAGCTTTTCTCATATGCTCTCCTTGAAACAAAGAAAAGGGAGTAAAAGGAAATAACTTCATATAGCTGAGGAACATGTTTACCCCAAAAGGATCAAGCTCCTCAGGGCTTCAACCAAGGTGGGGGGAAAAAATGATTCCTTGAGCAAAGAGACTGTTTGGTTGAAGAAAACCAAACACTGCTCACAGCACTGCAGGTGGGAACCTGCTGCCTTATTTATCACAGAGCTGCAGAAAAGAGGCAATGAGGGTGTCTTGCATTCCATAGTGCCCTGGTTAAGATATAAACACTTCTGTGACACCCATCCCCCCACTGCATTAAGCACCAAGATGATTAACTAGAGTTCCGATGCACTGCATTAAAAATCAGAGGCTCTTTCATGTCACTTATTTCCTACCTGTTCCCCATGGCACCCCTTGACATGGCAGAGACGTGGCAGTGGAGGCCACTGAGGTCACCATGAACATCCTTGTTCTGTGGGTGTATATGTCCTGCAGTACAAATTTTTAAATCACAAGAGATCAATCCTACATCCCTTGAGCATGCCAGGGATGCTGGAGAGGGGAAGAAGGAGAGGGTTTCTTGCAAGAAGATACCCTGGTGGACTTCTCATGTCCTCATCACCTTTGAAAATATTTTAGACAAAAAATAGTCAATGCATTTGCTATAATTCTTGGTCTCTGAGTGTAAAACAGTGTGCACTGTGCACAGAACATGTGTTGTGTCCAAGCTACCCATTCCAATCTTCCAAGGAGATTCCTTCTCTTTTTGGAGTGACTCCATCTCTGCAATAGCAGTAATTGGTGGAGGGAGGATGTCTACATTATCCTTCACCTTACAGACTATTTCCTTTGTGGGTGCACTGCCCAACCTGCCTTTTTTCCATGGAAGAATCCTTTTGGTAGGCTATGATATGCCAGAAAAATAAAGTACTTCCCATGTAGACAGTGATGAAGATGTTTTATTCACAGCACAACAACTTAGCTTTCCTTTATCAGCTAATTTAGTCTTTTCTGCCCTAGTCACTGACCTGAAGATGATGCCATCTGTCCACTCTTCAGTAGCCTTCATGTTATGTACCAAAATGTCACAGGATGTGGCACTGATGATCTTTAAGACGTTCCAAATGGAAAGCACTTGCCATGACCTCATGGCTTTTTAGATTTCTCATGATCCTCTCTGGCTTTTTCTCCTGGTACCAAGTCACCTCAGCCTTTTATGTGATGACTCTAAAGGAGTTTAAGTATTTGAGAGCATCTATCATAAAAGGTTTTCTAACTGTGTTTCATAAGCTGGTTGCCTCTGAGGTGGCCAGCCGATTTAAAGGCCACAAGTGAACAGCTGTCAGGTAAATCCTCTCCCTGCCCACCAGGTACTCCAAATACTACCCTTTGGGTCTTACAACACTTCTAGTTTTACAAGAGAACAGATACTTGGTTATGAAGTCGTGCTGCCCCCAGTTTCTGAAATAACTTCTCTTGGGCTTGAGGCCACCACTACTCTTGCTGTAAAATATAGGCTCCCTTTCAGTGATGTTTCATTTGCTCTTTGATGCTTTCTGAGACTTCTCATTGCCTATTTTGTTCTTCAGGTAATCAGATCCTCACTGTTCATCTATCCTTGTCTGCAGAGATAGCTGCTGTGCACCCACTCCACTAAACTTTCCAGCCCCTTGCCCTGCCCTGACAGCCCGTGTCTGAGGGACAGGATGCTCTTTTCCTCCAGAGACTTGATTCCATGTGGCTTTGTGTTCAGTTGCTGCAGAGGAAACACTTTTTTTCCCTGGTTCAAACACAGAAACTCACAGTACAATCCAGGCAGATAAGAGCAGCTGTGAATGGTGCCCTCCTTCACCACCCCTCCTCGATCCTTCCTCCAAAGGCATGGGGAGCTCACCCTACAGCAGCTATTTCAGCATGAGCCCATCCTCTCCATGAATCCCTGTTATTCTCCTTTCTAGAAGTCCTAACACTTTACATGCACCTGCATGTATTTTCACAGAGAAATACTCTATCTACAAGGTCTATTTGATATTTCCCCTTTAATTCTTTCAAACAATATCTATGTGACAGGTTTGGGGTTTGGCCTAGGTATTTAGGACAAATCCGTATTTTTTCTCTGCATTTGTGTTTTAGAGAAACAGACCATGAGTCTGTCACCAGAAGGAGTCCTTCAAAGCAAGCCCACATATCAGGGTGGCACTCAGCAGTGGGTTCACCTCTTTTGCCTTTTGGGATATAAATTCATTGATGGGTGTTGGATGTGCTTTTGTGGAAAGTGACAGCAGTTCAACTCTACATTTATGCCATAAAGTCCATCACTGCCTTCTAGAAAGCAGATATTTCTTGCATCTTCCTCCTTCTCAAAATAAAACCCTCCCCCTGCTCCCTTCCTTTACCTCTGGATGAAAAAATGGATTTCAGAGACTGTTTTTGAAAGCTTCCATTGCTTTTTTTGTCTGCACATCCCATCTTGAGGCATAAATGACTCTGGGCTAGCTCACATGCAAATTTTGCTATAAAATGAGCTGCTCTTTCATTGAGTTTTTCCATTTTATGGTTGGCCAGCTCAGTTGATTCGGGTATTTATAAATACCCATCTTTTCAGCCTTTCAGTTTCCTCCACTGCTGCTGCCGACAGTGCTGCTCTGGGCCAGGTGAAGTTCTCCACCAGCAATCAGCGATGGTTTATGGCACTCGTAATGATGAAATTCCATCTGTCTCACAGCAGATCCCTCAGGAGGCTGCTAATCAAACAACATTCAATTAGCCCCTCCAGCTCTGCCACATATTCAGCTACATCATCTCCTCATCCCATGAAACTCAAAGGAGACAACCAAATTGTTTGGCTGTGGTGCACAATGCTCTGTTACATCTTCTGCAGCTTTCCCAAGCATTTATCTCCTCTTTTCTGAGGATGTAACAAACTCCTCAAAGGTGAGTAGGTTTAATTGCTACAGAAATCAATTTTGCTTGGTGCCTGTTGCTTCTTATCTAAAATCTGTTCTGAAAGAAAATAGCAGCCCTACCATCCACTGTATTGCTTGCAGCCCTTGTTTTCTTCCTTAAGGACTTCCACTTGTCCAAGAAGTTTTCAGTTCCAGGCTTTTTTTTTTTTTTATTTTAACAAAGGTTTTCTCAGGCCACAGCAAACACTTTACTCCAACTGGGAACCTGTTGCTTTGCTTAACCTGTTGCTTTGTTTTGTTTAACTGCTTTATGAACTTCTGCTCACAAAACTGAGGGAAATAGGGCTGGATACCAAAAGCACCAAGCAGCTCTGCTTAAACCCTTTTATCTTCATTAACATAACCTTCAGTGTTGTCTCCAGAGATCTATCACAGTGATTTTAGTAAGGAGACTCGGAAATGTGTGGAGTAGAATTGAGTCCTTTAGCAGCATTGGGGCAGAGGGACATCGATTTTGGGGAACTGCAGCCATCTGCCTGAGTAATGGACAGACGACATGTGTTATTTAGGATGTCAATTGAATGTCTTCTAGGGTCATTTGGTTTGAATTAGCAAAAAAGACATTCGTCTGAATTGTGGTAATTGATGAGGACTGAAAAGCCACGATGAGATCTGGACTTAAAGGATATAACCTAGGCTCTTCCCCACAGCTGTGCTGGGTTTTAACAGGACTTTTTCAAGCTCTGTTAAGTGAACACAATGGAGCCAACACACTGGGGAGATATGTACTTCCCACATATCCAGAAAAACCCTACAAAAATTTGGCTAACAGCAAACTTTGAATGCAAACTTTTGAATGGAGTTTTTCCAGGCCTGGAGAAAAAGGTCAGAACATCCCCAGACACTTGGGGCTATCTTTTATTTCACACAAAGCTGTTCACCCATCACTGGTCTCAGGGAACGACCTTCCATAACCTACATGCTGGGTTTGGTTTGGAAGCAATGTCCCTTGAAAGGAGCTTTACAAGCATCTTTCCTGTCTTGCATGAAGTAGCTGCAATGGTGTGGCTCTGGCTGGCAGCAGGGGGTGGGCAAATTGGATTGCATGTCACAAAAAACACTTGATCTTCAGCAGGGGCTTATCTTGTGTTGCACATCATTATCAATAAGAGGAAATATCAGGAAATATTTAGGACTATGTGCCTTGTCTAGACAGTACAGAGCACAGACTGGTCTTAAAGGTTTGAAGGGTAGAGTTTGGTGTTGGAGTTCCTTTTTGGTACAGCCTCTGTTTTTAATGGCAGACAAGGATGGACAGATCTAATGAAGTGTGGAAGTGGGATCAGGCAGAGCAGGGTCCATCCCACTCCCATGATAAGGGTTTTTGTGCTCTTGATCAGTGATATATTTTCTCTGTGGCCCAGGCTGCCATGGAAAACACAGACATGATATTTCCCTCCTCTCATGCCTTCCTTTCATGTTCAGCTTAAAGCAATCAGGCAATGGTCTACTTCTTACCTTGTTTTTGCTGTGCTGCCATCATTGCAGAGCCTTGTCTCACTTCAGCTGTCTAGACATGACCACAGTGCAAATATTAAGCTGCACTGACAGCTGAAACCCTGCTTCCATCTTATTTCCTTAGATGTCAGCAAATAATGTCATGGCATCAAGGATGATACACCACGCCCTGACAAAACAGAAGTGACACAACACTCTGAAACCAAGACATGACAAAAATTTCAGGCATGCACATACCCACTCCTGAACTTCTTTGCAGCTGGCAGGGAGAGACAGGAGTAGATCCTGCAAAGAATGTACACTTTGCAGGAGTTTCACAGCTTCCAACAGACAAACCTGCAGCTTGGCCAGGTTTTGCCTTCATTGTCAAGGTGCTCTGAGGAAGAGAGCAGCACTAGACATCAGGTTGTTAGACAGAAGGAGATATGAAGCTTTATTTCTAAGTCATAATTTCCAGCTGAATCTTGTGTAGCTCACAAGGTAGGTAAGATCCATTGTCACTTGACTTCCATTGTGAATTAACAACAGTAGACTTTGCCACCACCAGAGAGAAAGGCTTGATGGCTGAGGGGGAATGGTAGGGCAGGACTGGCAGACCCTGGTGCATCCATACTGAGGTGCTGACAGCTAATCTGCTCTCTGTGATACCAAGAGCTATACAAAAACAGACTCAGAGCTCAGTAATTCCTGTTTCAAATCTGTCTTGCCCTTGGCCAGGTCCTCTCTGGTGTGTGTGCATCCACAGGGGTGAGGAGCCAGGTTCTCAGCATCCCCACCTCCTCCCAGGCAGGCTGTGCTGCTGCCAGCAGTGCTATCCCCCCTGCTGCTGAGGCTATTTTTCTTCTGCAGATCAATAGAGAACTTCAGCTCTGTCTCATCCCAACTGCACTAAACAAGTGGCACTTCAATACCACAATGACAGCTTCCTAAAATACTCCGAGACAGATAGTCAGGGAAAGTTCCATGGGTTAGACTGGAGCGGGGCAGAGGAATAACACTTAGCCAAAACACGAAACTTTCCTCAAGGCTGACCTGCCCCTGCCCCAGCCCCAGCCCCAGAAATGAGGAGCTTTCCTCTGCCAGAGGGTTGTATTTGCCATGTTCAAGGTGCAAGCAAGCAGTCAAGGCAGAATTTGGTTTCTTGTCACCTTAATCAGCACCTCAAAAGCTGAAGGTAAGTCCTTGTGCATGCAGCAGGCAGGAAAGAAGTCTTTCAGACAGCCTTGCATCTGGAAACCCTCTGCCAAACACAGACTTTCTGTCACAGAGAGCTCCTCCTTGAAAAGAAATGTGCCCATGACCATTTTGGAGCAATCTGACCTTTTTCATGGAGATATATGCCTCCCTGTCAATGGCTCATAAATGGATGAACAGCTCAGCTCTTTTTAATAGAGTTAGGCACAGGGTAATAATAGACTTGTGCAGCTCCCTCTCTTTGCTTAATTCATCTTTCTACAAATCATTAACACTGTTGGAATAACTGCTATCATTAGCTTGGATTCCTCCTCGCAGCAGCCGGCGGCAGCATTGCGGTGAGCAGCTCGTGGGAAATGGGGCTTCCCGCTCCTGTTTGCACAACAGACACTCGGGGCAGGGCCTTTCATTCTCCTGTCAAAGGAGGAGAGGTGCCGAATAAAGCAGGCTGAACTCCTTTCCTCCTCCACCAAAGAGCAGATCACAGGGATAAAGGAGACAGGGCGTGGGCTTCAGCTCAGGCTCTCAGCACAAAGGCTGTAGCCCAAATCCAGCACAAGTAAAAGCCGTACAAGATTCTCCTACACCTTCTAACCCATGTAAATTATCCTGTGGTCTCCACACACAAGCAGATGATGCCTTCCTGCTGCCACAGTTCCTGTGAGGATGATTATCAACAAACAATTATGGTAAAATTTTTTCACTCGCTCTTTATTTTCAGAATTTCTGAGCCGAGACCCAAGTGCCTACAGGCTTCAGGCTACAGCATGGCCACGACAGTGATGTCCCTGTACAGCATCTATCAGGTTTAATGCCAGGCTGATATTCCCTCTGAAGTGTTGGCAGCTGCTGGAGGCTGAACAGAGCCTTGCTGCTGTGTGGCCTGGTGAATCCAGAGCAGGTCTGAGCTAAATTCACAGCGGGCATAGCCTGGTGCTGGATCAAAGCAGCCTGTTCCTGGCACTGCTCTGGGCAACCTGCCTGCCTGAATGGTGGAGGGAGCTCTGCTTGTTGCTGCTGCCAGCCACAGGGACATCATGGAGAGGGAAGAAAAACCTCTGGGTGCATTTCTTGGCATGTGCTTCGGCTCATCAGCAAAACAACCCAAAGCCCAATCCTGTGGTTCATCAGTCCCCAAATTATTAAACAAGTCCTCAGCAGTGGATGTGTCTCAGCCCTCAAGAGCTCTGGGCCTGATCCCGTGGTTGGAATCTGCACATGTATCTGATTAGCATTGTGGGATCATCCTTTAATTAAATTTACTGTGTTTGGTTTATGAGCACAGCGGTCTGGACTTGATGACAGCAGTACACAGGATGGGGTCCGTGGCTATTTATGCACGTTGGGGCACCATGCACGCTCTCTTTTCATGTGCACAGCCCTCAGTGATATCCCTGGGATTGCACATGTGCAAGCAAGAACAGCAATTGGCCTGGGCTCGGCAGCATTGTGTGACCCTTCCAGTAATCTGAAATGGTCATTTCCTAGCAGTCTGTTTGTTTCTGTGTCAAGGGAAATAATCTAATTTGAGGGCTGTAAAATTTACAATTATTGTGCAACTATTTTAACGAGGTGGAGTGGAGGGGGAGGGCATATCAGGAGAACATTGGGGTAAATTGATGCGGTGTGAAGGTGAAAGCAAGGCAAAGTTTCTCCCCAGAAACCAAAATCTACCACTCCCTTAACAGTGTTGCCATCTGCAATTAATGAAGGCTCATGAATGGGCCCAGTCCTCCCATATACCAAGAGCAGTTATGCAGAGATGAGAGACCTGTAAAGCACGTGGTTTAAAGGCATCCACATCCTCACAAAGCAAGCTTGAGCTGGAGTTTGCTGCTCTGACACAACTTTTTCCAGTAAAGTGTCTGGGCCAGATGACGTGTACTATCAAACCTGCTCAGACCACTGGGAGTCAAAGTGTCCTGGGCCAGGTTTGTGCACATTATGTTCTCTCTCAAAAGATCTCTGTCTCTCCTGAATTCAGCCCATTCCAGTATTATAAATTTTCAGCCCAGTGGTCCAGTTTGGTGATGGTGCAGAACTGAGGTTGTGTTCAGGTCTTTATTGGGATTGACCCAGAGAGCAAAACCCACCCAGCTATTAGCACCAGCTAGTGCAAGGCATAGTCCTTGAACAGCAGATTGTAGGGGCTTCCCTGGTAGCAGTGTAAATGAATATCCTCCAGATATTGCTTGCAGGGAAGCATCCAAGGACCTAGACAAGATTTTGACTCTGTGGTCATAAAGTTCTACTCTGCTCATTTCTTCATGTGCAGAAAGCCAGGAAGTCCTGTTGTATTTTACTGAAGAAGAGAAATTGCTGTGGAGGTGCCAGCACTGCCCAAAAGGCCTGCTGTGCTCCTTTGGGGTGGAAAGCCAACCTGCAGATCCCTCTGGTATGGGGTAAGACAACAGACAACAGTGAATATTCACAATAGTGAATAGTCCTTGTGACAGGCAGCTGGGATGAGAAGAAAATGAACTCCTGTGTCCTCAGCAAGATGGGAAAACTTCGGTGTCAGGGGACTTGACTGGTTCTTCTCACTGCTGCTGTGTCCACTGAAAGGGCTGCAGAGGGGGTGACTTGCACCAGTGCCTCCCAGAGTTTTGAGGGAGCAAATATACTGTGGCACTTGGTCTTATTTTCCTCTGAGAAGGAGTTTTACTGGCTGTGCTTCCAAAAAGAGAAGAGCTCTACATTCTTTTTCATCATTAAACCACAGTTCACATGTACCACATGGGCAAAGACCATGAATAGCAGCCAAGAGAACCCAGGGAAAGTTCTCTGGGTTTCATTGCTGTTGGCAGAATGGTGAAGGAGAGAATGAGGTTGCCTGCACAGGGTTTTGAATGGTTCTGTTCATGTTTTCACCAGAACACTGTGTTCATACTCCTGGGAAGAGTCTTCTCTCTGTTCTGACATGGCTCATATCTTGCAAATAACTTGACTAAGTGCATCTTTCTCTAATCATGCAATTCAATCCCTCTCCACTGCCTGGGCTGTTTTCATGGTGGCTATTATCTGATTCCTCCTGTCCCCTTCTGGTGTCAGACAAAAGGGGAACCACATCTCGACCACCACTGGGGTTTGTGTCTTGTTTGAAGCATTCCCCAAGAGGACACTTCATGTTTCTGTCTGAGCCACTTTATTTCCATCACAAAAGCTGCACTCCAGCTAATGCACAGTGAGCTCTAGAGGGAAGTTCTTCAGGAGGAGGTAAGAGCCAATAAGCAGAGTGGTTAATGAGCTTGTCACAGGTAGCAGTCTGTAGGTTACCACTACCAGAAGTGGCTAGGGTCAAGCAAACAGCCCTCTTCTCCAGCACCTTCAAGCCTCTCTCTTCTCCAGGGCCAGGAGCACTGAGAGCAGGCAGGACCAAAGGGAAAATCACATCTCATAAGCCAGAGGCAAGCTAGATCATTGAAATAAGTGTCCCTAATGCTCAGGGGCAGAAGTAGGAGAAAAGCCCCAAGACATGTTACACTTTCCTCTGCAAGGTCAAGCCTTGCACCTTGGTGCTAGTGTGGTCTCTTCCAAAGCATCTGGAATAAAGAAAACAAGCCCCAAAGAACAGAAAAATGGGGGTGTAAAAGATAAAAATCAGCTTTTGGAGTAGGTGGAGAATCAGGAACAGCTCCTCCATTCCTCTTCTGAGCACTCTAGGTTAAGGTAACACTATTCCTTTAATAGTAGCAGGTTAGCAAGAACTGTACAACTTTTAACAGATATTACATAGCTCACAGGATAAATTCAGAATTCTGCAGGAGAATGGTACTTGTCACCATGTGTAACTCAGCAGTGGCATGCTGCACCAAGGAAACAGTGGCATCTTGACCAAGGCTGAGAGCTTGGAAGGATGCACAAAAGGGAAAGGCCATTTAAAAAGACCTCAGACTACCCAGATGTGTCACAGACTTAAGGCACAGAATTTGGGATTGAGTGCAGCAGAAGGGGAGGATAAACCTGTCAGGGTGCTTAGCAATGTCTAAACAAGGAAATTGAGTTGTGAGCATGGTAGGGGAAAAGTCATCTTCTGGCTACCACAGGGCTCTTCAGCTGTCCTCTCCAATACCTGGTGGTGGCCACTGGCTGCTCTCCTAGACTGATAGAGCCTCTTTTCACCATCATTTCCCCACGGGGGTCAGTGCATGATAAGCCCTGATGATAAGACAGAAGACAGTGCTGTTGGGTGTGGGCACAGGAGGCCACGAGCCAGAGGCCAAGTATCACTTTTAAGAAGCCTGGAAAGCAGATCTGGTCTATGGCTTCATGTTTTCATAACACTGTAGTGTTACAATGAATTATCTGTCAGCCCAAGAAGTGCATGATGTTGAGATGAAATTGATACAGGAACAGGAGGCTCTTGACATTTGCAATGCATTTCCACAAAGCAAACAAACACAAAAAGAAAGGAGAATGCAAAATACAAAGCAATCATCTCACCAGCTCCAAGTACTGGGAGAAATTGAAAGGGAAAATTTCCACACAAGCTACTTAGAGTGATAAAAATGCAAAATTCACACAAGGCTCTTTTTCCTCACTTCAAAACCCACAGGGTCTCTTGACCCAGGTCAGCATTTCTTCTGCCTTACACACTCAACCTGATCATTCACCTGGTGGTTACAGCACTGGGATGAGCTGTGAGAGCTTCTGTTGCAGCAGTATGAGAAGATACACCATTGTACCTTCATCTTTCCCCATTTGCTTCCCTTCATAAGTAAATATAGCCCAGGAAATAGTCACTGCTCAAGAGGCGTGAGGGGATAGATCTTGACCTTTTAATGTCGCTAAAGTACAACAAGACTAAATCCAGAACCCCATGAGCACCAAGCTAATTTCAACACATTATTCTTTTTAGGCCTTCAATCTACTTCCCCACAGAAAGGATAAGTCATGGAAACTTGTAAGAGATGGACTTGAGGCAAGGAACAAGGACAGGACAAATCACTCTAATTTAATTTACTTGCTTAATTACATTTCATATCTCACTTATTTGAGATATACAGATGAGCAAAATTCATACGGACACAGATATTGAAAAGCCAAAAATAAAGTCACGAGCAGTTTCATCTTTGAGTTGTGCAGAAAATGAAAGTGAGAAAAAGAGAGAGAGAATGTGTTAGCTAGCAGATGCTGCAAGGGGACAGAGAATATACAGCTTGTTCTTTCTGTGATGTCTCTGACCTCATCTTTCCCTTCTCCACACTATTCCATAGGTATTTTTGTCTTCTTGCTTCTATCACTGCATTTTCCCATTCTTGTTTTTGTTTTACTCCAGAATCCAACCTTCTTTTAGAGGATGTTTCCTGGGCCACATTCCTCTGATATTCATTGAAATACTTCTAGTGGATGACCAAAGGGGGTTATAAATGACTTTGAATTGCTCCATCTACAACTCAAATCCATCAGAAGTAGAGCTTCTCTGACTTACACATGTGATCCTAAGAAACAGTTCCAACAAGCAGGATTTCCTAATTTTAATTCCTGAAGTGAATGGTATAAAAACCCCCAGGGATCTGCCAGTTCTGTGCCACCCAGAGCTTCAAATCCTAATTTTATTGCTGTGTTGTATTTCAAGAGCATCTGGGAACAGTTGAGAATCTGGGCCTCTATCTTCACACATCCAAATCTGTCTTTAAATCTCACTTCTTCAAACAATCTCTCCTTACTTTTTTCAGCACTGACAAGTTCCAGGTGCCCCCATACTCTTCTCCAATGTCTGCTTATCATCTTAAGTCTTGTTCTTACTTTGGAAATGGACTAATCCACATTTACAGCCACACAGAGCAATAAACATGACCATAAAATTATGTTCCTCAAACTATCAGCCAGTGGACAGATGTGAAGCTTCACAGATGTAGATTAGCACATTATTTCAGCTCCATGAAGTCCTGCACTCTTGCAGAACCACAAAATTGTTACCTGGAGGAATCTCCAGTGCTTGTGACTGTTGAGAAGGGCCTGGATAAAGCAGTGGCAGGTTCACTCAGGGTTGTAAGCCTGGACAAGCAGAAAACATCATGCCTAAAACCTTGTGAGGCCTCTGTCCCTTCTCTGTCACCAGCCTCCCCTGTTTGACAAGAGAGGTACAGCCTTCCTGCCTTCCATTACCTCCTCCTGACTTTCACAGATCACATCTCTATGTTTTCTTCATCCCCAAATAGGAATGAAATGATCAGCATCCACATCTGATCTACCAAAAAAAAAATAAAAATTAAAAACAATATTTAGATTATTTAAGTCTGGGGCACTTTTTAGTCTAATTATGAATGTAAGAGAGTTCAGGAGCATAGAGATGAGCTGTGAGATGCCAGTGGCTCTAGCACCAGAGCACAGGCCTTGGACTATTTTATTTATAAGCAGAGATGTAAGCATTATGTCTTTAGTCATCATATTCTTTCCTTTTCTGCATCTCAAACAATCCCATCCAAAATTCCTCATCCACACAGTGTCCCAGCTCTCAGGAATGCCTTACACTGAGATAAGTCACACTTGATGTTGCCACAAAATTCAGGAAGCAAAAGCAGTGCATTATTACCAAGTTACTGAAGAACAGATGCCAACAAATGAAAGAATTAACTCACAGGAATCATCTCAGATCAGTATGTGATCACAGTTCTCACAGAAGTAAATCATCATCTTTGGCCTGGGCTAACACTGCTCCAGTGACCACTAAACATCCCCCTGGGAGATCCATGTCCCAGGTCTGGAGGGAGAGATTCAGCTGACCCAGTGCTTGCACTGAACAGCTCTGTGCAGAGAAGCAGACACTTGTGTTGTGCAGTTCAGCTCGTCCTAAAGCACACAGCTTTAGGGTCAGATAGTCACACCCATTTTCTCTGCATTGGCTATAAAAGAAGCCATTTGTGGCCCCTTCAGTGCCCACCTCAGTCTCTGCTCTGACCATCATGCCAACACTCAGGCCAGGCAAATTCCCTGAAATATGGGACTGCTGCCTTCAAGCACACTCTGTAATAAACACCCTAGTATTTATCTTCAGGTAGGACTGTGTCGGGAAATTATTTGGCATTTCCCCAGTAGGCTCTTGAACACACAGAATTCACAGATGTATCAAATTTACCTTTTTCCTGTCCAGGTCTAGCACCATTAAACACACTGAGAAGACTTTCAGTACCCTCCAAAAGGAAACCATATCCTTAAAAATGGTCTTCACACAGTTTAATCTGAATCAGACACATGCTGGACTGTATAAATATCATCATTATGTCTCATTCCTATAAAAACAATAAGTATTGAGAGCTTTGTTGTTCGCCTAGAAGGAAAAGCTGGTGCCAGGCAGTGCAAGGCAGGCTGCCAGGCAGGAGGTGGACATGGTTACAGAAACACTCTTTTCTAGATCTGGCCTCTGAAAATGGTGAAAAAAGCTTCTGTGAGTGAAGGAGTTTTTCACACAGGTTACACATGAAAAGCAGGCAGATGCAAAGGAAGGCTGTATGCTGCATCGATCTCACAGCTTGGGTGAGCTGCAGGGCCAAACTCAATGACTCTTTGGTTAAAATGAGGGGAATCACATTAATTTTCAACTCTAATTATGCCTTCCTATCCTCACCTATGGAAGAGTTTTGATTTTTCAACAGAAATTTAGATATTATACAAATGCTTCAGGAATTTGTCATTTTTGATCTAGAAGTGATGCAGCATTTCCTGAAACTGTTGTTGTTCATTTATTCCATGCTCCTATTGCTATCTTCATTACCTACAGACCAGCTGGATTACATCCTGTGTGACAAATGTGAGCTATCTTTTGGGAAACCTTGTTTGCAGCACAAAAGGACAGCACAACGGGGACTTGGGCTTTAGAGGGCAGTGGATGAAGTCGATTGTAATTTCCACAGGTTTCTCTGCCTTTTACTCCTCTGACATTGTCTTTTTTTTGTGTTTGGCTATTAGAGAGAAAGAGGCACTTGTAATATTAAGTAATAAAAGTTTTGGGAGACCTCTAAAATGGTCTTTGATCCCACCTCATCCCTTGCACCCATCTGGAAACCCTGAGCTATTGTGTCTCTGAACAGCTGCATCCTTACATGCAGCATTCCTTGGTGAAAGGATGTTGCTGCTTCCTGGGTAAAGCTCATAGTCAGGCACAGGAGTCCTCAACCCCACTTTACAGACATTTAGAAACAGGTATTTTATTTTACAGAAATTTAGACTACAAATGATCAGGTCATACTTGCCAGTAAGTACTTGGGAACTATAATCTTGTGCTCTGGAAGAACAGTAAAGCCAACCAAGCTACTTTTAGAGTATTTCCTTCCTAACATACATATTTCAGCCACAGTAAAAAAAAAAGGTCATCAAAACACAGCCATGTTGTAAAATCTGACCATCTGCAGGGTGGTTGATGGAAAACCATTTTTACTCTGCCTTGAGAGGCATTTTTCCAAAGCTGTCTTACAGCTACCACCAAAGACCACTAGATTATTTACTAGTCCAACATCTGTCAAGAAATAATTAGGTTGTTAAAGAGAGATTGTTAGTTACTGGCATTAGGTGTCCATTAACATTAATTGAACTCCTCAGAATTATTTAGGAGCAAAGTCTGGCCCCATTGAAGTTAATGGGAGCCTTTCAATTAACTCTTGACTGACTTGATGGATGGCAGATAGAAAAGTGATGGGTTTCTTTTCAAGCCATAGATCCATGAATGACAACATCTGCTACAGGGACATTGTCTCAGAGAAGCTACACACTGAGGGAGTGTTTGAAACAGCCCATCCACTTTGGGACACTCACTAAAATCTCATCCACCCCAGAAAAAGTGCTCACCTGTCATATTTCTTCTCTTCTTGAACTGGAAATACACACTGGGGCATGGTGGTGCTTGTTTCTAAGTAAGTCTACACATCCCCCACACTCATATCAGCACAGGGATCTACACAGTGTTTTAAAGATTTAGTTTTTAAATCCATCAGCCTGAATCCAGGACAGTCCTTGGGGAATATGTATCAGAGCATTTGGAGGATGCTTCAAGGTGTAAGTCAGAGCAGTCTGCAAGGTGTCTTATGCCACCCTGGCCTTCATCAGGTTGTTCTCCAGTTTGAGCTGATGTGATTGTGGTCTAGCAAAATTTTCTGGTCTGCTAACCAAAGTTTCTGTGGTGATTTTGGGATACCAGGATTGACCCCACTACAACAGCAGGGCAAGTGGAAAGGTGTCTCTCTCACAGCTGAATTTCAGCCCATCACCCACAGTCCTAAAGCTGAGAACGAGCATGCCTTCACAGCCACACATGTCTGACACAGAGCAATGAAATCAATCGTGGGTAATTAGCATTGCTGATATTTATGCCATTAAGGATCCAGGGAGAAGTGAAACAAGGGTGTGCCATGTATTTACTGATTGGAGATGATTATGTTTCTGCTGATATTTCAGTGTAATAATTTGCCCTCACCATGTAGTCCGCAGGGACAGGTTTGATTTGATCTTCTGGTTGAGAAGCGAGGGTCTAACCTCAATGTCACCTGCAGCATGGAACAATAGACTTTCCAAATGGAGAAGGTTAGTTTTGCACTAATACATGAATACAGATTTCTGGACTTCACTGCTAGGTTAGGAGTTAAACTTTTAGTTATCAGATCCCTAGTGTGATATAAACTATCATTATGAGATACATTTTCTTTCCATTATGCTGTAATAAAACCCTCCTGCTTATAATATAAATATATACATTTCCTCTGAGGCATCCTATTTGCTAAAGAACATCATGGAAATCTAATCTCCTTTTAATCAATAAAACACCAAATGATGTTTCTATTTAATGCAAACTTTGCTTCTTACCGTGTAATGAACCTGTTTCTATTAAGAACACAGCCATTAATGGAATAAGTAATGCATTACTACTATTCCACTGCTACAGTCAGGTTTCTCTTAGTATTTCCATTATAAACTCAACTATTTAAGAGTCTGCAATTTTCTGAGCTGGTTTGCCTATAAAATCCTCTTATACTGCTTGAGGGCTTGGGGCTTAGGGGCTTGGCTGGTTATTGTCATGTGCAGGGTCTCTATATGACCCCAGCCAAGTCATTTAACCTTTTAGAACTTTAGTCAGTCCAAATGGAAAAGGGTCTGAAAAAGAGAGATGCCTCAGAGGCAAGAGAGATCCAAGTTTAACTATGTTTGAAAGAATGACCCTAGGGAATGATAATGGACTGGAGAGACTTTTGCTTTTGGGACATGAGTGCAATTTATTGTAAGCCAGTAATGAAAAGAAAATGGAAGCATGGCATTTTGCCAAGAATAAAAACTATGGGTGACTGCTCAAACCATTTCTGAGGGATGCCTATAAGAAGAGATAAACAACTGTAATTTGGGCCAGAAAATACTTATGACCCAATCTATGCTTTTGCAAAGGTATTCTTTATTCCTGCATTTGTCAAGCTATTGCTGAAGGAAGTTCAAGACCTTTTTCTTCATAAGATGTTCATCCAGAATATTTTATATCCTTATTGGGTTGTGCTAGATCTCAGTCATACTGTTTCTATTATCTGATAAATGACAGGGCTTTCAAGAAAAAGGACAAGAAACATGTATTAGGAAACTCTGAAACATGTATTCACTGGAGCAGAAGTTGAAGGGAATTTGAAGATTAACAAACACTTTGATGAGCAGACAGCAGAATAAAACGAGGGGACAGACATTTCACAGCTGAATTTCATGCTCACACCCTCATGAATGCTGTTCCCTCCCATGCAAGCAGATTAGACTGCGAGACTGGATCTGCACTAGGGCAGGGAGAACGTGTCTCCAGTGTAAAAAGTCTGTCTCCTGCATGGATTGCTGACCTGACGTAGCAGTTTAGGGCAGCAGTGGTAGGACAGTTTGAACTTCAGGCTGGTTTAGCAGCCCCAGCTCAAAATAAAATGAGGATGAAGCTCTACATACCCACTGGACCTAATGTCCAAATTGTCTTCCCTTTATTCTTTCTCCAGCCTGAGTGAAGAGGAAGAACTTCTTCACTGTGCTGGTGATGGTGCAGTGGAGCAGATTGCCCAGAGTGGTTGTGGAATCTCTCTTACCAGAGGTATTCTAGAACTGTCTGGATGCAATCCTGTGTAATGTACTCTGGGAAGAGCCTGACTGAGCAGGGATGTTGGACTAGATGACCCACGTGGTCCCTTCCAACCTCCCCCAGTTTGTGATTCTGTGGAGGACTTGTAGGGCGGATGTGTGTAAGCAGCCTTAACATGTGAGGAATTCTGGCTGCAGGAGAACTGGAAAGGCCATCCTTGACTCCTCTTTCTTCCTCCTTTATCTCTGAACTTGAGGCTGAATAAATACTGGCTAGGGAACTTCACAAGAGGGGACACCACAGCTTTGAACTCTCCTAGACAGCTTGGACACTGGCCTGGAGAACACTTGTCCAGGGCAAGGTCCTGAGGGTCAGTAAAAGATCCTCTCTTATTAATCCAGTAATCAGAGAATATTTGCTGCCACTTACTGCCATCTTCAGTTTCCAGTCAAAGCTAAGGCATGAATGGCCTGGTACTGTGGCCTGGGAGTCTGGTGGTGGTGGGACAATGATTTCCTTGTCATGTTCTTCTAAACTATTGTGTCAGTTGCCTCTACACCTGTATAGATAGATATTGTTTAGTTCACAGGTGTAAGGATCACTTTTCTAGACTTGGGAGTGAATCCCTGCTCTGATTGTCTGACTCAGGAACCATAGACAAGCCCTTTACCTATGTATGCAGGAGAAAAAGCAATAGCTACTGTCTTCTCTTGACAGCTGAGGGAACACGAAGCATTAACAACATTTCAAGTCATTGGAGATCCCCACAACAGAGTCAGAAACCAATGTTACTTCTTCTAATCCCAACAGAAAGCCTTAATCATGAGATGGGTCAGGTATGATACATAATGTGCAACATGTTTTGATAAAAAAAGACAGCTGAGGTGTTTCCTGCACCTGAATCTCCAGGAGGATGGCCTGAGGGAAGGAGCAGTCCATCCATAGTGACCAGTTACAAGCCATGACTGCACTGGTGGAGGGGGCAAGGAGGAAGGAGCAGAGGAGGAAATTGGCAGAGAGAGGCATCACATCCAGAGGCTTTATCCTAGCACAGGTAACACATTCTTTATTTCACATTTATTTTCTTGCCATGTTAAGGAAGGGGAAAATAGACACGCTTATTTCTCCTGCTCATTTTCCTGGACCATCTGGTGCTGAAACAGAGATGACATATCACTGCGAAGAAGGGGAAGATGTCACAGCTTTCACTAATAGCTGTGGGAGGAAAATAATTATTTTAAAAGTATGTGGGCTGTACAAACCGTACTTGTTAAGTCAAACTACCAGGAAACTTATTTCAGACACAAAACATTTGATATTAAGTAATCAGTAATGTTAGAGATCAGCAGTCCCAGCCATAAATGTCGGGCTCATTTCTGCTGTAAGCACAGCCCTAACTCAGGCACCTCTTCATTGGAGCCCATGCACAATCTTTTGGGCTTTCTGATTTGAGTAAGAATGAGAAATTATAGACAAGTCTGTGCCACAGCTTGCTCTCAGTATGTATATCAGTGATTGCAATCAGGTGGGGAAACAGGTCAGGAGAACAGGTGAAGCCAATAATGTGATATGTATCACCTTCAAAGCAATGACAAGGACATATTGATTTAGTCACCCTTAGCTCTAGTTCCTTCTGTATTATTTCTCTAAAGCCCTCAGGGTGTCTATGTACACTTGCAGTTCTAGATAAATTCATAATTTATAATTATTAAACCTTGACGTGCCAGAGATCTGAAGAGAAATGAAGTATTTGTCCTACATAGGGATGCTCAGAAACTCAGTCTCACTGGACAGAAACAAGGTAAATTTGCAATTGTCATTCAGCAGCTTTTTTTGGGGTGTTTTGGAAATATCTTGAAAACTTTCTAAGTCAGATGAGAACCTTGCAAGATGTGTGGAATGAAATTGAAAATGGGATTTTTTTAAAATCAAATTGAACAATTTGACTCATGAGTAGTCTTCTTTTTCTGGAATGAAGTGAACATTTCCTCTTCCTCCCCCCAAACAAATCTGTTTCACTGAAATGTTGGCGTTTGAAAAATGTTGATAAACTCTAGTTACAATGAGAGCTAGTCAGAGAATGGAAACAGATTTGGTAAATGAGTGTAAACAAAACAGCTTGAATTTGATTCCTGGTATTTTGTGGAATTGCTTTGCTTGTTCTTTGTAAACAAGTAGAGCTAGGACTTTGAGCATTCAAAAAAACCCAAACGCAATGCCCAGAATGTTTCCGAATTTGTGCCAGGCTGAACTAATAATATTCAGCATTCAATAAAACACAATGCTGCATCCTATTATTTTCCTGTTTGGAGTACTTTTTTAATCATATAGGAGCTAGTCACCCAGTGGATATAGTGGATGTGCAGAACAAACAGTTTAAAAACCAAACACCTGATCATTGCTGTCTGAAAAAATTATTGAGTTCTGAGTAGCAAATACTCATGAAGACATGTGGTTCATGTCTAGACAAAAGCAAGATGGTGTTCAAAATTTCCTTCTTTCCCATAGACATTTATGGAAACAGAGAAATATGCCCCACTCTACAGTACATCATCTTCTTAATCTACAAAAAAAAATCATATTCAAGTGTTCTGGACTGTCCTATGTGTCTAGCTGAATTGCAAATACAAGTTTACAAGTGTTGTTAAGCCAGAAATATTTATCAATATTAGTTCAAAGGTATGTTTTCTAACAAAGTAGCTAATCCAAGAGGACTTTGCTGAAAGTTCTGGAGAGAAGGTCACAGATAAGACCCCCAGAGGTTTTTGTTGGAAACACTGCACTTGGTTCTTTTTCAAAGGGAGATGCCATATCCAATTAGAAATAAAAGATGTCTATTGGAAACTTAACGCAATTTTATTGGAGCTAAATTCAATCTCTCCCTTTTTGATGCAGTAATGGGTCAGCAAACAGAACTCAAGAGTGCAGCCTCAGACAAGCAATGCTGCTGTGGTCAGAGGTGCCACCAGCAGAAGTGCACTTCATAAACAAGAAACCCCTGAAAAATTGTTTCGAATATTTAAAAGAATATTCTCTTCTCAGTCACTGCAGACCTGCAAAGACTCACAAATAAGGTTTCTCCCAGCCATCACCACGAGCCCGAGCATCAAACAGAAAATCCATGCCCTAGATAAAGAAGATCACTTCTCTAATGTCATTTTTTTCTCCATCCTCAAGTAAGTTCTACAGCAAGCTCTCTACTTCAGCTGATTAAAGCACGCCATGCATGAGGGAGTGGGAGACATACACACAGAGTCAGACCCTCGATTTATATAATCTCCATTGACTTCAGTGGAGTGCCACAAATTTATAGCAAGAAAAGGTCTGCCTACAGACTCCCAAGGGATTGATTAGTAACCTACAATGAGCCATTTCCAGGGAGTAAGGTATTTTTGTGAGAATGATTCTTCCTATGTCTTGACTATGAAACGAATACTAACAGAGGCAGGGGTTACACTGTGATATTTATGACACCCAAAAGGGAACACAGTGTATTTGAAATGCTTGATAGCCCAATTTACATGTTTATTGCACAAAAGAGCAATTCATTTATGGGCAAAAAAAGCACCTATACATTTAAAAGCATTTTTTTGGAAAGGGAATGATTTTGAAAGTGCAAAATGAGAAGATATTTTTCAATGTTTTTTTCTCTATTCTTTCTCTTGTCTTGGTCTCTGGGAAGAAATACAGTAAGGTAACACTTCAAATGGTAGAGACCATTCATAGCATCTCCATCACTTTCTGTGCCTGCTTTGGCAGCCTGGCTTGTGTCATAACTATCACAAGTTTATTTATAGTCCAGGGGCGTTGTGAGAGGTCAAGCAAAGAGGAAGAAATTCTGATTAAACCACTAGGGAGTCCAGAGAGGAATTTTGCTAGGAGTGTTCTTGGAGTTGTTGGGTTTTTCGTTACTTTTTCTTTTAATGCTCACTTACAAAATAACATGCATTGGAAGTTATTCCTTCTTTTGATTTTTCCATGTTCCTCCTCTGTGGCTGTTTTGGCAGTGATGATCTAGAAAAGAGTGAGTGCTGAAGACTCTTGTCAGAGATGACACAGCAGGTCATGAGAGGTTTCTGTGCTGGTGGCTCTTGGTGAGTTGACAGAGATGGTCCTCTGTGGACTCAGCCTCAAGAAGAGCTGATACCCTCCTGTCAAGAGTGGTCAGTGCCATCCAAAACTGCAAAAAATTGCAATTACAGAAGCAATGAGCTGCTCTGAGCTGGGAGAATTTATGGGCAGGCTTTTCCTCACTGCTGCCCTCATGGATGAAAGAAGCAGTGGTTACCAGCCAAAAATTCCAACTCCCTGCTCTTTTTCCTGCTGGTCTCTATACACCAGCACCAAGGAAGGAGTCAGGTCCAAGTTCCCTGCAGGACTGAATGGTTTGCTTCTTCTCTTTCTTCTTCAAGGCATTTCCTTCCCTCCAGAGGGTGCTTGGGTTCTCTGTAGAGGGTTGGAGGAAGCACAGACCGTCACATGGTATAGAAGAACATTTATGATAGAGCGTTGCAGTGTACCTCAAAGGACTCTTGGGGTAGGAGTGGGCACATCCTGGGAAAACCAGGCTCTCCTGCCATCTGTTGTGCAGCAGAGCTCTCTCTCTGCAAGCTGGAATGGGACATATCAAGGACTCCCTTAAGCAAATACTGGATAACAATTTCCAAAGCTTGGCATGAAAGGTGCACTCAAGGCTATTTCTTCAGCAAGGCAGTAACACAATGGTGGCAAGTCAGAGACAGTTAATACAGCTGCTTTTAGCTGGGATTCACTTGGTATATGCAGATACAGATGAAGCTCAATTTTCAATCTCATGCTGCCTGTAACACATGACAGGGTCAACAGGCTGCTGTAGAGATCAAGAGAACAGATCAGCCTTTCGAAAATTCAATATTAATTATTGAATATTTATGTTTACCAGGGGGAATGAGTGATCAGAGTTTCTCTCCAAGGCTGTGTATGAATCTTTGTATTTCAAGAACAATATAAATCAGGCCTTTTTATTTGTCATTTGTGTGAGATGAAAATTAACATCACAAGCATTATTAATAAGGCATGAATGACAGAAAGGAGAGGAAGCAGAGCAGCTCGTTCCCTATAAGTTTCTCCTTCTGTATATTAAGTAGATTTATCATGTGCTAATTCCCTGCTCTGCTCACTCCTTCTCCTTTCTTTCTGGCAAATTAGGGTTTCAATAGCATTCACATGCCCCTGATTAATATACCTGCCCCTCAAATTATAGCCTTTAACAAATATTAATAAATTCATCCTCATAGCAACCCTATATCAAAGGCACCAGGTACCAGATCTGTTCTCTGGATGGCACTGGGGGAGGCAGATGGAGGTGTCAGGGGTGGGTTAAGGCATAGAATAACAAACCAGCACTAAAACAGAGGCTAAAGGATTGGTACAAAGAGTGTGCAGAGGAAGGGTATGCAGACACGACCTATCGATCACAGTGGTCCTTCTGGCCTTCAGAATCCACTTAATAAAAGTTAACTCTCCTTGTCTTCAGGCCCTTTGGCCATACATCTCCACCTGTTTCATAAAGGGAATTATTGTCCTCAGTCTTACAGGTGAGGAAAGTGAGAATCTGAGGAATTAGGGCCCCAGGCTCAAGAATACTCAGGTGTTTGACTTTAACAGAATTTCACTTAAAATTGCAAGTCTGTCAGGTGTGTTGGGTCAAGAGCTTAACCCTCAGATTTACAACCCATTTGCTCAGTCTGAGCACAGAGGCAATGTGGAGGGCAGTTTTTGTCCACCTTGGTCCCTCTGTGTGACCAGAGAGGACACACAGATGCCAGTGCTCACAGAAAAGTCCACACCTGCCTGCCCAGATAGAGACCTGAACATTTGGCACAGACACCAAGGGCTGCAGATGAAAATCCTCCAGGAACCACCCAAGTTCCTATAACAGAGGAAGGAAAAGTTCTAAGTGGCTGTTTGGATCACCCTAGGGACAGTCCCTGGGCTGCAGTCACGCCTCTCAGTGCTCAGTACCAAAACCTGCCTTTGGACAAAACACATCTTGGCAAAAAAACATTGCTGCTGGTGAGGTTTTAGTGTCCTTAAAATGGGCTGAAGAAATCATGCTTATTCAATAATCATTTTTTCCAGTGTTTTGTTTAAAAATGCCACTTTGTTCTGTCTTCTCCCCACTCTCTACAAAAAAATCCATACAGTCAGTCTAGCACCAAAATAACTTTTATGACTATTCTCTTCCCACTGCTTGCACCCTTCAAATTTCCAGACCAGGTTTGTGTCCAATGGGTTAGATGTGTCTCTAGCTATAAAGACAAAACACCCATGACTGCTCAGAAATCCTCTCTCATGCTCTTCACACTATTTACTGTGCAATATTTATATATTACAATATTACACCTAATCATAATTAACAATGATACTTAGCAGCATCTATATGGCTCTTCACACCTTTAAAGTGTCATGCAAACACTCATTAATTAATCTTTGCTTCAGGGATCCTGTGCAGCAGTCTTTTCCACAGGGCACCACGAGCCAACCCCCAGGAATGGAGCCATAGCTGCCAGAGCATGCCTGGTGCTGGGGGGTGGAAATTTTTCATGCAGGAAAGGTTCAACTCTCCACTCCTGGGAGGCAGGGAGAGCTGCTTTGCTGTCCCCAGAGGAGATGTGAAATGGCAAAAACCTGAAGGAATGGGCAATAGAGACAAGAGAGGGACAAATGGTGGTGACTAACTGCTTTTACACCCCAGTGCTGGTGCTGGTCCTGCAGGAGCACCTGGAGCTGCTTAGTAAAGGTCAGTGCCTTTTCCTGGGACAGCCCCAATCTTGTGTGTTGGACCTGAGGCCAAGGTCCCCACAGCTAACCCAGAGTGGGGGTGAGGAGAAAGAAGGAGGTGATGGTGGGACAGGCAAGGTGAGGGGTGTGGTGAAGGCCACCAGTGCAGTACCTGCTGCAGGAGCACACTGCAGCATCTGCCCCTTCCAGGTCTCCTTCACACACCACTCCCCACTGCCCCTGTCTGGGTCCTTGGAGGGGAATTCTCTCCAGTTTTCATGAACAGCAGGTGCTCTTTTTTGCATCCTGTGCAGCCCTTTCAATGCTGGTATCTCTGCCTGGATGAAATGCGTCTTTTCTCAGCTTTTCACTGTCTTGCTCTGAAATCTCTGCTCCCATCCCTCCACAGAGCTCAGTAACAGCTTGCTTCATCTTCCTACTGTCAGCACTCTGCTTTGACCCTTTAATCAGGGGACTTGGCTTTTATCTGGAAGACATATGCCTTAGGTGTCTTGTATAAGGTGCCACACAAAGCAAATTCAGCCAGGCCTGCCAATAACACATCATCTAACCAGATGGGGATAAACAGACTTGAATTCATTTGCTCCTTTTTCTCTTCTCAGTAGCACCAGAGAAAAGGCTGTTACTAGCTTTATGTAATGTCTCTGGGTACAGGGTTTTTGTGCTTTGCATTTGAGGAGAGCTTAGGTCAGCCTCACAGCTTCTTTCCATTAGAGATGGTTTGCATTAATAAAACGAGAACCCTTTTGCCACTTGTCCCTATGACATTCAAGGTACCAAATATGAATGATGTCAGAGGGCTTTTTTTTTCTTTTTCTTTTTTTCATTTTTTTTAAGCTCAGTGAAACCTCAGTGGTGCTTTTTTGTGCAATTTGGATAAAATAAGGAGGAAGTGTGAGGTGCCCTAGGCAGAGATATATGGTTTGTGTTGAATTGTCAATGAAGAAGTGACCAAGTTCACTTTTTTTCCTTTGGTGACCTCAGCAAGATTGGTATCTAGATCTCATCAGCTGAAGTGAAAGAGTTATTAATACAGAGCCTGGAGCAGAGATGACATACTTGCAATGAATGAAGCTGTTTCTAGCTTAGGGGATTCAAGTGGCCAGGCCAGGGACATGATCCATACAGTAAGAACAGAGACACCAGCATTCAGACTGACAAAATGGGCCTCAGCCAGTTTAAAGAGCAAAGAAACACTTCTGAAAACAGATTTCTTTGAAAAGTACTAATTGGAATTTTTAAAAGAAATATCATTATCTAGTTCACCCCCACTCCTGCCCCCAAATATATCTTTCTTTTGGCTCTCTCCTTTAAAATAATCCATTTTTCTCCTTGGGAAATTTAAAAAATGGCAGAACAACCTTAAAACATCTTTTCAAAGCAACCAGATTTTATGTAGTTAAGAGCAAACAGACATGGAGACAGTTGTCTTTCTGTGAGGGGACATATTCCCCCTGTAACAAGGCCAACCTATTCCCTGGATTACCCTGCTTGCCGATGTCACAGTTGAATTACAGCTGTGAGTCAGAGACAGTGACACACTCTGAAAGTCCTTGGCCATGGGACAGCACCACTCTGGGAGGGTGGCAAGGCTTGGTATTTATTACTGGATGTAGTTGATCCAGAAGGAGACACCAGCCCCCACATCACCATCCTGGAATCTGTACAAACAGCGTTCGTGAGGAGCTCGCATTTTAAATGAAGCAAAGTGCGTGCTCATTTACTGATTGGGATTACAGACACATGGAGATTAGGGCCCTGATCAGACACCCCCTGAAGTCAACAAGAGGGGGAAAAAAATTGCCATCAGCTTAAGTGAGCATACGGCCAGTCACTCTCCGAGTCAAGGTCATCGGGGAAACACGCAGCATCGCTGATACTTCACACCCCAGGTGAATGCATTAACCCTGCTTGGAAACAGTCATCTCTGTGCACAAACCTCAGCCTGAATTTAAGCAGAAGCAAGACTGTGATCACGCTGCCTGCCAGCTCCTACAAAAATTGACAGAGTGGAAGAGGTCTCAAAGACCATGAAACTTTTGGAGCTTAATTAAAAGCAGCATCTGGGCAAATTAAGGGAGAGAGACTGAAATCAGTGCTGCTGCAGACAAAGAGGCAGGCAGCACCTTGCTGCTGCACATCTGCCTCTGCTCAGCCGGGGCTCTGCAAGGACCTGGAGACACGACAGGGACAGCTCTATCCACCTCCTCCGTCACCACTCAATAAATCACTTGTTTATAGCTGAGATTGTGCAACTGCACATGCATCTGAAGGCATAGGATCCCATTTAATGGATATTTTATCGTGTATTTGTTGGGGGAAAACTGTGCATAAATAAAAAATGGAGGGTACTATGTGTAAGAAGCATTTCTACTTATTTTAAATATCCTGGGCATTCAGAAGCAAAAATAAAAAATCCAAGCAGGCTACTCTTCTACTTTACACAGGTTTTTGGTTTTGTCCCCCCAGATCTTGGTTCCATCAGTCTGTCCACAACAGTCTTTTGAGATGTGCCACAGCACTGCCCAGCCTTGGGCCTCCTTAATCTGATACAGCAGAGTGGTGAAAATAGGCAAGGCCAGATGTTCAAATACCTCACTTTGGCAGCAGGAGAAGCAAACGGAGTAAGAGGTCAAGGGCCAGGAGAAGAGAAATGGGAGAAAGGCCACAACTTTCTGTAAAAAAAAAGTACCCAAGCTCAGAAAGGGCATGGAAGCAAAATAATGAAGTCAAGGACCTCACATGCCTCTGCTGCAGCTGGAAAGCACTTAAGCCTGAAAGTCGGATTTAGATCTGTCACAATAGCACGATGGTTTTCAGATTGATTGAATTATAACTCACAGGTGCTCCTTGTTCCATGCATTTCTTCCTTCTTGCCCCCACAACAGGCTTTAAACTACAGCACACAAGACAGATTAAAAAGGTTGTTCCTTGCATTCTCCTTAACACCACCAGGTCTCTGTCATATTTACAAACACGTATTTTAGCACAAAGGGCTCTATGGGGGGAACCCAACTGCTGTCAGAGAGGGCTGTTTTGATGGACTGAGTAAACACGATATTTTGGTGACAGGTAATCTTCATACTGAACAGATTAATTCCAGAACACAGGAACAATGGCCTTTTTCATCTGCTGAATAATGCATGGATGGCATTGCCACTGGTAAGCAGCAGGGTTCCCGGTTAGCGATAGAAATTCACACACCCATGCTATTTTAATAAGCTATCACTGTTAAAGAAGTCTATTTACGTTATTCATCTTCAACATTTGCACAAACATGTCAACTGGGGAAGTGTGTGGGGGGAGGTAGGAGGGAAAAATGAGGTCATATTCATATACACTTTCTTAGCTCTTTAATTTATATAAGCCTGAAAATTAAGGGGAAAAAAACCACTTTAATTCCAAAGGAGTGAAAGCACCATGACCACCACTTGAAACCTGGATAATATGAACACAGTGCAAACACAACAAAGCAGAAGAGAAAAGCCAGGTCAAGGATTACATGGAGAGCTGGGCATGGGTTTCTCCAGAGCTTTGTGGACTGAAAACATCCCAGGTTTTGGCCATCAGGCTGCTCTACTATGCCACTGGACCCTTTGGAGCCACCTGGGGCATGGCCTTGTCATTGTCTCCAAATGAACCAGCCAAGAGGTCCCAAAGGAACCAGACTTAGCAGGTGTCCTGGCTACCACAGGGGTTTGGGATAGCAGCCACCAGTCCAGAGTGCAGGGCTGTTCCACTTATGAATTGCAGGCAACAAAAGGAAGGAATCAGCTCTTAATTATGGGATCAAGGGTCAGATTGACTCTTAAATTTAAGTGTGTTGTAAGGTACATGTTTAATGTCTTTTGTAGCCAATGGAGATCTAGTCAATGCTCATCATCTGTAGAAATCCATTGTTCTTGATCCTACATAATACTGATCAGGAGATAAAATATTTTGCCTAAAAGAGGCATCTGGTACCATTAGGGATTCTGGGGTGCCCTGGCTAGCTCCCTGCTACTGCTCCATAGGGGTGCAGTTTTCAGTAGATTTTGGGTAATGTTTGCTAGCCCCAGGGAGATATCTTGGATCAAAGAGGACATTTGAAATGACATCAGATGCCTATGTTTAGACAAATGCGTGACATCCTTGACCTTCATTGACTATAATGGGAATTTGGACAGCTGGACATCTAAACCTGTGGGCTGAATCCCACCCAAAAAATGTCAAAGTCTCCTCGTTTTCAGCAGAGAAGGCTATTAGAGGCCAGATTTTCAAGAAAGCAGCTCCTATTTTGGCATCCGTTCAGCTGTGAAACTTGCAAGTGCGATCAAAGCAAGGCTGAGTCCCTCTGAACGAGATGGGGGCTGAGCAGGGGAAGTCCATCTGCTCCCCTTCTCCTCATGCCCCAACTACTCAGCCCAAAGTAGAGGTTAAATCTAGTCTGAGGACAGGCCTGCAGACCTGGAAGGCCCAGATCCAGGAGTATGATGTGTGTGCAGTGGATCTACGTGTGCACAGCACAGGACACACCACCACACATGTCCCACATGACACTGAAACCAGCAGATCACTCTCCAGCCAACAGCACTGATGGAATATTGTTCCTTTTCCCCATGTCATTGCATCCCTTACCTACTTCCCTCAGAAATAAAGTGCTTTTAAAGCAGGGAGAAAACTGATCTGTCCTGAGAAGTTCATCTCATACGTGGCTTCCATTTTATTTCATCATTTTGGACCTTGATGCTGGTCCAGCTTCAACCACAATGACCTCACACTTAAGGCTTCATTTCCATGGTAAGTATTGTTATCGTAAACATTCATTCCTTTAAATCATAGTCCAAAATTTTGCTGCTTCTTAGCTGCCTGGAAGGATATTTCTCTCTCTTTTTGGGGCGTGCATCTCTGGAAACTTACAGGAAGAGATTTCCTACCATTTGGAGAGTGGGGCTGTTCCCAAAAGAGCATAAGAATGGTATAAGTGTGTTTTTCAGGGCATGACTATTTTACTAGCCCAATGATTTATATAATTCTATTGGAAGATTTGAGTCTTTATTTTTTTTTTTTTTATTTATTTAGGCTTTGCAAATAATAAAATGGGGGAAAAAATTACCCAAATCTTTGCTATGGGACATGCTGGAATGTATTAATGCACATGGGGGTTGAGGAGTGCCCAGCTATGAAAGGAGGGAGTTGGAGCCCAGGGGTGGCCCCAGCATCACATTGTGAAATGTGTTTTCTCTCTGGGGATCAGTAATTGCACACATCAGAAAAGCTTTAAGGTAACCAACACAGAGGATAATGGCTGCATAAGGAGATCAACTGGCAGAATGCATTGAACTAATTTTCTTCCAACCTCCCCCAAATTTTTCTTTAAAATCCTTCCCATTCTGTTTGTGGATGAGCATGAGAAACTTCCCTGAGGTTATCTGAGAAACCAGGGAAGGAGGAAGAGGAGGAGGAGAAATGGTGGTCAGTTAGAGAACCTTTTCTTCCTTTGTGGCTCTCTCATCTCCCTCAGCCCAACCATAATTAAACTTTCTGTTACACCCACTGTGCTGGTCACTAATGGGAAAATGCAGACATCCCCCTTCTGCAGGGATTATATTCCAAAATGGAAAGACCAAGGAGCATTTTTGTGATGTTAACACAGCTGTGGTAAACACTGGGGGCTTTTAAAAAGTTATTCACCAACACTTTGAGCCAGCTTTTAGCACCTGCAGACAACATGGCATTTCCTCTTCTCAAACAAAATTTTGAAGGAACAGATTTTGTCGGCGCTGATTTTGGTTGTTTTCTGCGAAGCACCACAGAAGCATGGCCTGGTTTTCAGCAATTTGTCTTCTAATACTTCAACCTCACTTAACCTGGCTCACATTTTTTGAATATCTTTTGAGCTCCCACACAGTCTATAATGGGATTTTTCTCATAGCTCCCTGCAGAACGCTACTCTGCAGTGATTTGGAGGAGCGAAGGAAGCGGGAGCTGAAGGAGAGCGGAAAAGGAAGCTATTTTGGGCACAAAGCCTCTAGGCAGATGTAGCTTGTGGAACTATCACATGCAGCCCGAGTTATTGGAGCAAATCAATACTAATTATTTTAAGGTTGAGGCCTTATGCTGGGGCTTCTCAGAGTGCTCATGGTGATCTTTTATTGCTTCTTTTGTAAATTTGCAGTGTGAGCTGTTATCGAGGTGTGCAGAGCAAGGGTGCTCTGTGGAAAGTCCCACTGTTTAGTCTCACTGTACTCTCCAGCACCCTGTACAACCTTTGTCTGCAACAGGGTGTGCAAACCCCAGTGAGGGATGGATTTCATACTTCCAGTCCTTTGCAGGATGGGAGATTTCCAAAAACTCCCAACATTCAAGGATAGAACCATGCTCAGATCTTTGCTTTAGGAGAAAAAATTCCTTCAAGGCCCCTTCAAGCAGCTTCATGCTTGAAATGAGAAGAGAAAGGAGTTTGAGATCCACAAACTGAACACTGGTGCTACCTCAAAGCAGGAAGACTGGATGTTCCTGAATCTGCAGCTGAGGGCACCTTCCCCACACTCTTCCATCAAGGAAGATGCTTCATCCCTTTCACTAAGGCAGCATTCCCTTGGCCATTGCCACACTCATTTATAGGACACAGCTTATGCAGTTTGGAAACATAACTCAAAACCAGGATCCCATGAATGGTCCAAACTGTCCCTCCAATCAACACAGATGCTTATTGGGTCCCCACTGATACTGAAGATGAATTTTCAAGGGAATATTGCTCTTATCTGGCAACCACATACCTAAAACTCTCAGCCCAGTGGCTGCTCAGCCCAAACCCAAGAGCCCAAAACCAAGCTATCCTGTGGTGAAGGTTGATGTTTCATGTCTCACTGCTGCCCAGCACAGCATCTGTGGGGTTTGGTATTACCCATACCCCAAACAGGATCATACAACAAAAGTAATCTGCAGTGGGCATCCCACAGTATTTTTGATTACCTCCAGAAGCTCCTGTATTCCTTATGCTGCCTGCTGGTCCTGAAGAAAGAGGAGCTAAGAGGCAGAAGTGCTGTGCAGAGCCATTCCTGAGAGGGTTCTGGTCTGTACAAGATGAAGGAATTCAGCTGCATCTCAGCGCTGTGCTCAAGTAATCGTGAGTATAGCAAAGCTGGCTTTGATGCATGACATGGGGCTGGGAAGGGCAAGGGTAGCCAGAAGGTCGACCATAAAAATCAGTGCCGTGGTATCCACCACCATTTAGTTTTTCCATTTTACAGGAGGGGTTATAATGTTTCTCTTTTTTCAGAGTGCTTCCCTGCATTTATTTTATTTTCCGTGATTCAGTGTCTGAACCAGGAAACAGAAAATGAATTATCTGTTTCATTCTATGAGGTTCTTTCATATTTGTGATTTTTAAAAGAAAAAAAATTATTACATTTCCAATGAAAATACTGGGTTTATATGCAAAGTTTTGGTTTAGCAAACAGCAAGGTGCAAAACTGCAATATTTTCAAAAATGTAATTTTTTTTTTTTACTTTTTTGGGGATGAAAACCTTGAAAATGTGGATTTTGCCAAGCTTCAGTTTAACCAAAAATTACTTGTTCATAGTGAGTGAACTACTGTCTGAGAACTTGTTTCACGTAGCTCCATTCTCCACTAACCCCTTTTTGTCTTTTTAGAATTGAAATTCTTCAGGGAAGAGACTGACTTTCCTTTCGTGCAGGGGAGAGCACTTTGAAGATAAAAATTGTTAGAGCAGTGCTAAGTATTGTGTAGCCTCGGAAGAATGTGTTATCAGCTTACAAAGCCCCTTTGAAAAGTAGCATACACTCAAAGACACTGACATCTGTCTGTAAAAAGAAAAAAAAAATTAAAAAAGGAAAAAAAAAAAAAAAAAGGAAGTGTAGGTGGGGTTTACTATCTGCTATATAACTTTCTCCTAGTCCTTGACTGCATGAAACATACTGCAAGTGAGGCAGAGTTTTTCGCAGTAACAACTACTCTTGATAAAACTGTTTTTAAGGATTCTGTAGCAGCACAGGGATGCCAAAGATTTCTGCATTCAGATCCACAAAACCCTCCCTGGGTCACAGCAGACCAGCTCAGACTGCATAAAGACATGACTCAGCAGATCAAGGTTTATTAACCAACAGCTGATTTTCAGGTGAGCCAACCTCTTCTGAGAAATTTTATTCTAGAAAGGTTTTTCTCATTGTCTCAGTGAGTGTCACTGCAGCAAACAGAGTCATCAGCACAAGCAGAGTTTCAGAAATGCATGTGAGAGACCCATCCATTCTGTATTGTCTTTAAAAGGGAAAATAACTTGTGACTTCTCCCTCCCTGGCTAGGCTGTCTTTCTGAAAGGCTGCAGGGAACTCCAGGAATAGTGCCTGGCATTTCTTCAGTTGTGTGTATCATTCTGCTGTATTCTGGCTGGTGGGAGACAGACCCTGATGGAAGAACTGGGACTATTTACCCATCTTTTGAAGGAGTTGCCCTTCCTGCCTCCACTCTACCACTGCTGGCCACATCTATGCCATAGCCAGTTCTACAGATCCATGTACCCAAGCTGCTCCACTGCTAGTCCAGTCAGTGCTGGTTTCCAAAATAAAAATCCTGCCTGTACATCAAAGCAGGAAAAAATGTCCTCTGAAAAAAGAGAGACAAGCAATCAGTGCTGACAGGCTGTGTCCGTGGGCAGACACTCAAGTGTTGCTGCTCATCCAGCAGCCTTCATAGCCCAGCACCAAGGCTCCTCTTTGGAGACACCCTGGGTCAGCTGGGGCAGGGAGGCTGAGCAGCTGGGGACACCCCTGGAGTGATAGACAACTTTTTAAGGTCCTACAGATGCTTTAGCACCTGTAGGATTGAAGGGTGGATGCTATTTTAGTTCATGAGATCAGAGACCTGCTGTCCATGGATGCAGTTGGTGATTTCAGACCTCAGTGTGCCTTGTGGTGGAAGAGAGGCTGTCTGGGGCACCCAGCTCTGCTCCCAACTCCTGGGGCTGCCCTTGGATTTGGTGACATGCTCCAGCATGTAGCAGAATCTCACTTGGCCAAACCAAGGGGTGAAGGACGAAAGCCCCACAGAGCAAACAGACTCCATCCTTTCCCTAAATGCCCAAGGCTGATTCTGATGATTCATTTTTCAGAGCTGCTTGGGAGCACAGGGCAGTCTGACCTTGCAGATCAGCCACAGGACTGGGAGCCACAGGAGAGCCTGGAAAGGCACTACAGCCAAATGGAAATTTTCTTCAGAGACCCCCTAACTTCCCTATGCCTCTGGATCACTCTGGATCACTGTCCTGCATCTCACATGGGAGCATGAAGTCCAGCTGCTTCTCCTACTCTTGAGGCACTTGTGCTAGGGGGATATTCAGCCTAATTAAACTGGAGGTCCCTTGTAAAGCTGTCACAGAACTGCATCCACTTCTAATTGTTGCAAGAAGGCTCTGCCATGAAGCAGAGCACAGCCCGTGCCTCCTGTTGACCCCAGCTGCCTCCCCACCTCTGAAAAGCTCTAACAGAATGGTATAAACTCATCCACATGCAGGAATGTGGAAAAATTACCCATGAAATAAGGGCAAACACCTGAAGCCATAAGCCCTCAGCTAGAGCATAAACAGATAATAAGTAGTTATTATATTTTGTTTGGTTTTTTGTTTGTTTAGTTTCAAGACTTCCATTAAAAGTAAATCCATGTCCTGGGGTCAGATAAGAGCTGGGCTTGACCTGTGAAAAAGTTCAGTAAGGCAACTTGTTTTCTGAGGACAACATAATTTATAAATTTTGGTCTCAAAAAAAAAAGATTGAGCACTATCCCTACCAGATGTGTCTACCCTCTAGAACCTGATAGTCATTTTCTAAACCTGGAACAGTAAATTTGCCTAATCTCAGCTCAGATTTAACTGGTGATTTGCCACAGAGAAAGAAACCTTTGCAGTCTCTCAGTCACTCCAAACTTGCCTTTATGTGGCAGGAGCTTTCAGAGCCATCACAGTGCCCATTTATTGACATAAGGTTTTCCGAGTATCTCTCAGAGAGAACAGCTAAACTGCCAACAGCTCTTTCAGTCACATTCTGAACTTGAGACTTTATAGTCTTCTTCCCAACAATATATAATTTTCATGGGCTGCTTCCCAACTGAAGACCCCAAAGCACTTTACACCAGGTCAGTAGCAGCGCTTCATTTCACCAAAGGAAAATTGCAGCACAGAGAAGGTGGAAACCACAGACCACATCATCAGAGTCCCAAATAAATGTAGGCAAATGTGGGACATAATTCTGCCTGTTGGTTTGAGCCACTCATGCTGGTGCCCCACAAGGAGACCACAGGTTCAAGGTTACTGAAAGTTGTCCCCATGCCCCAGAAGACATTTTCAGGAGATCTTAAATGCTCTTTGGGCTATGTAGGCACAGATTAGGGTTTTTCCCTCTTTGTTTAGATCCTATTGCTGCACCACACTGACTCCATGTGGTGTTGGCTGTGGGAAAACTATCCAGGAGAAGGAGGGATTGCTGGGATGTGTGTGTTCAGAGGGAAAAGACCAGTAAGCAGTGATGTTCACATCACACTAATTATCTTTATCCAGAGCACATGTTCATAGCACTGACTGAGCATCTTCAATTACATGTATTCATATATTCATTTAAATGGGGGGAGAAAAAAAAAACCACAATTTTTTTAAAATGCACTCTTAACTCCTGTTGAGAGGCAAAAGTTGTGACACTGAAAATGAAGAGTTAATTCTACTTTATTTATTAATTCCTAATCTCTTGATGATGTATCTTCATCCCAAATAACTTTTGAACCAAATAGACACTTCACACCAATAATGAAGAGATTAAACATTCCCAAAGCTTAGAGGTTCCTAAAGGTTTCATAAAAATAGGCAGCCAGGTAGGTGAGAGAGCTCAAAGCAGAAGGAAGAGTGGAGACCCCAAGGAGTGTTAGATGTGAGAGGAGCCAAATAGAGACATACAGACATATGAACACATATAGCTGTCAGTGCCCCAGCTGATGGATAATCCTGACTTTGTCCCTGTGCCAGAGAATCCAAACATCAGACAAACCCTGGAAATGAGGCTGCTTTGATGCTGCCACAGGCTGAATGGCTGATCGCCTGTGGAATTTGCCCTCCTAAGGCTGGAACAAAGGAGTCAGAAGAATGTGGGGAGGCAGGACAACAGCAGCGACCTCACAGAATTCTGCCCATGTCCTCCTGCACCCCTCAGTGGCTCACTTTATCATTTGCTTGCCATGTTCTCACTGCAAACATTGCTTCCTTTAAGCTGTGACTGTGGACTGAAACAGAAGGCATTGGGGAGTCCTGAAAGGACAGAGCTTTCCCACAGTGACACCTCCAGACCATCTAACAGCATCCCTTGGAGATGTTAATGAAACATATCCTGTTTAGGGGGTAATCCCAAGGGCTGCAGAGTTCCTAGGGTCCTGATGTCCACTGCTTTGTCCAAGGGGAAAATCAGCTTTTGTCACAGAAGCTCACAGAAGAGTGTGTTACACCAACCAAGATGAGTTCCCCAAGGGTAAAAGCTCCCAGCATGAGCCCCTGTGATTGCCCCTGATGCATCCTGTGTCTCAAAACATCAGGAGGTAGAGATGAGCCAACATGGCCCCAGCCACAGAAACACTTCTAAACTTGTCACAGATTTAATTAGACAAGGGTGCTAAGGAACCTTAAGCCCTCCTTTCCCCCTTATTGACACCACTGCACGCTCCCCTGGTGAGACAGCACTCCAATGGACATGACCTGTTCCCATTTCACATTGGAGCTGTGTCCATCCCCAGACTGAGCTGCAGGAATGCAGAAGAGCCAAAAACCTGCGGTGCTTTTTTGTAGCCCCTTCCAATCTCTATGCTGGGAGCTCAGAATATGGCCATGCTCCTCATGCTTCCTTTGTCTGAAAAGCACCAGGGACTTGCAGAGAACTGAGCATACTCACAAAAAGTATTTTGTGGTAGCCCTGAGAAGCCAACCAGGTACTGGCCCATTGCATTCTGTGTTGTGGGAACCCCCAGTGACAGCTTCTGCTGCAGGGAGCTGTGGCAGTGGTGAACATGATTCCAAACCCACCTCTCTGCAGGCCACCATTTATCCAGCTGGTGGGCAATGCTGCCCCAGATAACAATTCTTAATTTAGAGAGTCTCTTCTGACATTTTGACTACTACGGCCTGATGCTCACAAGCTGTGCTCAGAGAGGGTGAAATTCTGCTCCTCCAATCACACCCAGTTTCTCTCTCACACTTTCTTTTCTCCCCTCCCTGATTCATTTAAAATAATCTATGAAAAATGTCACTGGTTTCCAGGAAAAGCATGGGTCTGACCAAGGCAAAAGTCAACCCTTTAATTTAAAACAGTTGAGGGGGGGATAACCCATTGAAGCTGCTCAGCTAATGCACAAACAGTTTGTAATTACAGGAGCAGGCTGGGAAAACAGGACCTACCTAGGGAATATTCTTATTAAATAAAGCAGAATTCTGTCACCTTCTTAATCATGAAATATTGATGAAACTGTAAGCAGCCCCTCTGAGGTTTTAGCCTTTGCCCTCTCCTTGTGTGTGTATATGTGTCCACACAAAGACAAAGGGGAAAAAAACATGCTCAAAGCCTACCCCTGGAGCTGCAGAATTCTAACCAAGCTGCTCTGTGCCAGTGGATTTTGCTGAGCTTGCATGGGCATATGGATTGGAGAAATAAAAATTCTTCACTCGGCACAACCAGAAACTTCCTTTAGACTGAATGAGCAATGAAGGGGTGATTAAACAGAGCTGAGAAATGAAGGATGTATTAAAGGGAGGACTGTCCCATGAATCAGCAGAGGAAGGGCCAGTCTTCCATGCTTTGATCCACTCTATATGTTTTGGACTGAGTAAAGAGCTACTGAACTGCAGGTACCCTGGAGTATCAAACCTTCCTCTGGCCTTATGAAATGTGCTTGTGGCTCTAGGGCTTGTTCTAGGGCTGGCAAAACAAGCAGCAGGATCAGTCTTTACAAGCCAAAGGCCAACCAGAGCAGCATTTGGGTTGCTAAAGCTCTGAGCACTCATGTTCTTCCTCGGGAAGTCAGGGAGTCCCAGAGAAAGCAGCGCCCAAGACAGCACAGCCTGTGAACTCCAGCTGGATGGACTCAATATTCATCAAGAGCCACATCTGGGGACATCTGGAGCTGGGACAAACCCCCACTGGCCCTTGGTCTTAGAAGGTACCTGAGATGCTACAGCTTGAAGGTTCACACCATCCATCTTTGGGGTACCAGAAACTCATCAGGCACTCAGCAGAGGAGTGGGCCAGCTCCAGGCAGCCCCACACCTCTCACACCCTTTAGCCAATGCCTTGGCACTGCCAGCTGCAGCCATCAGCTTTCTGGGGTCCTCAGCAACAGGAGCCCAGAAAAGCCCTGAGGGGGAAGAGCCAGGGACTATGAATAATGTGGGTGAAAACAAGAAGTGTAGGGAAGAAAAATCACAGGGAAATTTTCATCCCTTCACACTCCTCTGTACAGTGGGAAGGGACAGAAACTCTTTTCAAACCAAAATAACTATGCTCCATTCCACTTCTGTGACTCAACTCCGTGGTCCTAACTGAGACAAATAAATAAAGAAAAATGGGAGCATCCCAGAAGGAGAGAAACAGACATCAGGAACCACAGGCAAGAACTGGGAGGCCAGAGCATCACCATTAATGGATCCCAAAATGCAGACACTTGTCTGAGCCTGAGTTTTATTATCACTTCTGCAAGGGTGGGTGAACAGGGCTGAGGAAAGAAAAAATAGATGGGAAAGAAGGACTGACCACAAGGATAGGCCAGGAACAGCAGTTGCAATGTGAGGGTATTGGGACTTCCCTGACAAGGAAATATCACAATTGGGAGTAGCTGGAAAAGGGAACTGGGGCCAGGCTGGCTGGAAAGCAGGGGCAGGAAGGATCAAAGCACTAGAGGAGAAAGGAGGACAAAGAGGGGGAGGCTGCAGTGGCTTAGAGAGAGAGAGATGCATCAAGCAGCAGGGGAGCCTTCTCTCTGCCCACTGCGGTAATGGGGTCTTTGTTCTGCTCCTTTCATGTCCTGCACATCCCGGCCCATGGACAGCCGACAGGAGCTGAATCAATCATCCCTGGTCCCAGCGGAGGGCGAGGCATGATTGATTTGCTCTCCCTGATGGTTGGCTCTGAAAGGACAGGCTCTCATTACAGTTTGTTTCTGGGTACCGTTCTTCACTCCAGGTCTAAATGCTGCAAAACCTCCCACCTCCACCACGGGATGATTCGGTAGCACAGTTTCCTTCCAACTCCCTGAGAAAGCTGTTTAAATAAATATAAAAATCTACATTAATAAAAACTTAAATCAACAAGACATGTCCCCCCAAATTTAAAACTTGCAGCTGAAACATAAAGCTGAGGCCGCGGCCATGGGTGATTTTAGCGCTCATCTGCTCCAAATTCCAGTCATGCCTGTCACACTCGCACAGCCTCTCTCTAATTGTCAGGCACAGCCCTTTGTGTTCCTAATCAGCCCTGAAAAGGCCTCGCTCCGTGGTCCGCTGGGCACCCTGGGGTGGCTGCCCGTGGGGCCGGGCTGGGGCAGCGCTGCTCCTGCTCCGGAGGATGCTGCAGGGGACACAGATGGCCCCTGGTGACCACAGAGAGATGGGGACACCCTGCCCAAGGGCAAAAGCTGGGACACGGAGGCAGGAGGCTTTTGGATGCACATTCAGGAGCAGGGAGGAGGTGGTGCCACCCAGCTCAGGTCCACCGGTGTCACCATGGGTGGAGCCAGTCCTTCTGGCTGAGCTTAAGCTGGATTTTCTGCAATGGACAGTGCTGCAGAGGTGTCAAATATACATCTGTGGGAAAGGACAAAAGATTTCAGGAAGTTTTTCCCCTCTTCAGTGTAGCTTAAGCATTCCACCGATTCCAGACATGGGTGGAGGCAATGCTGTTAGCTACCAAGGCCATTGCAGTGTTAAGCAGACAGTTTATACGCAGGCTTTAATTGTTCACCATTTTAAATTCTCCCCACCTACATGTTCACGTACCCTTCAGCCACTTTTACTTTTAATCAAATCATCCACAATGCTATGTTCTCCTTTAAGTGTTGCTCATAGAAACACAGAACGATTTCAGCTGGAAAAGGCCCTTAAGATCATGGAAGAAATGATGCTGCTCTCCAATCCTTCACCTTGCTCACTGAAATGCATCCAGTGAGGTGCAACTCAGCTACATAAAATGGACTGAGTGCTGTGGAGAATCTGGCAATTCAGAGCCAAACACATTGCTTCAAAAAAAGTCCTGCACAAACCCAAATATGCATGGATTGGTTGGAGGAGAGAAGTCTCAGGGAGAGGAGGCTTTCAGGACCAACTCATCTGAGAAGCGTCTGAGAAAACCAAAGTGTCTTGAGTTATAGGAACAGCAAAATAGGGCAATCATCATGAGATTGAAGCATGTTAGAACCACCAGACACTAGACACAGATTCTGGTAGTGATGTCCTCCTGAGCAGGTCCTCACAACTACCCTGTTCTCTTTCTGAGGTGTGGTTGTCATAGCAGATCTGTGCTGATGTAATCTAGATCAAGTATCCAGCACAAAGTATTCCCTGGTTTCAGCGCCTGATGGGTTAAAAAAGTGTTAGCACAGCCCATGCTTCCACAGGCAGTTTGCAGCTTAGCTGTTAATTTGGGAATGTCTCAACTTCACCTCCAAGTTTTGAAACTTTGCCATGCCTTTTCATTAAGCTGTGTTTTCCTTCTGGAAACTACCACATATCTGTATCGCTAGATCTTTACAACAAAGCCCAAAGGGTTTTATACTCTTCAGTGAGTGTCCCTAATTATTCCCAGCTCGCTTTACTAGGAAAAGCTGCTTCTGCTGGCTTCATGTACTGCTCATATAGGCAATACATTTTCCAGATTCTTTCCACCTTCCTCCTTTTTACTAGAGATGTGCTCCAACATGAGAACAGAATAAGCTGAAGCAGAGGAAATGTTGCAGCCATGTTGGCCCAGTAGTTTTATAGCAGAAATTTCTTTGGAAATCAGCACAGAGCTCTGCACAGACAACAGTAACTGCTTGTGTAACAGTTTGTTTAATTCCAGCCTTGCTTCTAATAGCAGCATCCAGCAGATGCCATAAATGTCAAGAAGTAAAATTCCTACTTTCACAAAGAAAAAAAAAAAAAAAAATAATAGTATAATAAATACTAATGAGGACATTAGTGTGATTTCATCTTGTACTCTATGACAAGGTGTAGCAAGGGCCAGGTGTTCCCTGAAGGGTATCCCTAAGACCAAAGGAGACACAGCAAGATTATCAGCTATAACATACTTTTGAAACACCATCCTAAACACAACCTTGAAGTCACTGCTTCCAGACATAGGTTTTCAGCCACCTTTAGCAGAGCTTTCCTCCCTCCTTCTCTGTCTGCTTTGTCCTGGCTCCAGCAGAGATGCCCAGGTTTGTACCAGTTCAGATCTAGGCTATTCAGTCCTAAATCTTCTGGGGTTTATGCTGGCCTAGAAACCACAGATAACACCAGGGAATAGTTCCTGCTGCACCAAGTTCTACACAAGCATGGAGTAAGAGATATATAATCTATATAATACCTGAAGAAGCTCACTAAAAGAAAAAGGCCGATCTGGAACATGTCCAGAGGAGGGAATGGAGATGGGTAAGGTGCTGGAGTACAAGTCTGATGAGAAGCATCTGAGGGAGCTGGAGGTCTCAGCCTGGAGAAAAGGAAACTTAGGGTGGAGAGGGGGGATCTTCTCACTCTCTTACAATTCCCTGACAGGATGGTGCAGCCAGGTGGGGGCTGTTCTCCTAAGTAAGAAGCAATAGGACAATAGGAAATGTCCATGAGTTGCACCAGGTGAGATTTAGATTGGATAGTAGGAAAAATTTCTTTACTGAAAGGATTGTCAGGCATTGGAACAGATTGCCCAATGAAGTGGTAGAATCACCATAACTGGGGCTATTTGAAAGCCGTGTAGGTGTGGTGACTTGGGGACATTGTTTAGTGGTGAATATGGTGGCACTGCATTAACAATTGGACTTGGTGGACTTGGAGTCCTTTTCCAACTTTAAGGATTCTAAGATTCCATGATTCTAAATGAAGCAGGGAATGACACCACAGTGACATGGAGATGTCTGATGGAACGTGGCAGAGTGTTGCAGGTTGGGTGTCTGAACACCACACACTTGTTTTGCTTTTACAGCACTGCTTAGGTTTGTATTTCCACCCTAACATACTAAACTCTTGTGTGATTAAGCTCACCCAATTCAAGAACACAAATAACCTCAAAAAGCCCCATTTGGGAAGCCTTTGTTCCTTGGGGAGCCAGTGACAGTTCAACATTGCTCTAAATTCTCCTTTGGGCAAACCAATCACTGCCATGAAATTGTTGCCTTCTTTCCTGTCTTTCCTGCCTGTTCCCCATTTGATTCTTCTCACAGTGACACTCATCAGCCTGTGTATAATATAATCAAAAAGCTGATTCTGGCTTCAAGCCACTCCAGAAAAAAATTTTCACAGCACCCCACATTAAAATGCAGCCCCTGTCCTGCACCTTCCTGCTAGGTAACTTTATGCTCCTTCCCTCTACTCCATGTTTTTGGGTTTAGGGGATTTAGGTTTGTTTGTGACTTTTTTTTTTTTGGTACTATCACATTATCCCATGTTTGCAATTGTAAAACCACATTATAAAAGCAGCTGATATTGAACTAATTTTATCACAGGGCTAGTAATAAAGTTTAACACCAACTATAATATTGTTGTACACCAGAAATATTGCAACAGAACTGTAATATCCTGTTAAATTCATTTTCCATCCAACACCACAAGATCTGTTGAAAGATGTTAGGGGTGAAAGGTTTTTAGATTTTTAATTTTCTTCTTTTTTTTTGCTTTATTTTTTCAAGGCATTATAAACGTTTAAATTTCATAAAAAATATACATCACATTTTTGACAGTAATCATTCTAGTGACACATCTAAAACCTTCATTGTCTGAAAAGTAATGTATGGCCAGCAGCTACCCTGCAAAGCAAAATTCATCATTAGAACCCGCTCATAGAAAGGAAGAGGTACATTTAACATGGCCCCCATTACTACAGCATCTTCTCCCCTCCTAATGCTTTATATATTTATTCTTAGGCACCCCAGGGAATTAGATGCAATTATCCTTTTCTTCATGGGCAGAGAAATGGGTAAAATGTTAAGCAGCTTGCCCCAAGTGACACAGAAAGTTTTATGATACTTCATGGGTCTGAATCAGCATCCCTGGCACAGCAGCCAGGCTCCCATGGGAGCTAAAAATTCTTCTTCCTGCCATCAGCCCTGTCTGAGAATGTTGGCCACTTTCTACTGCCTCCAAGGAAGGTCTCAGCCACCTATAGGAACACACAGGATTAATTAAAAGCATTCTTTTAAACCAATTAACTTACACCGGTAGAAACCCTTGTGTAGATACTCTCAGTGGATTTAAACCTATTTTTTAAAATTCAGTTTAACTTGAGGCTTTGCATTTACCAGCTGTGTCCCCAGCATCTTCTGCATCTTTTCAACTGCTTCTGTTTTTAAACTAATTTTAATTAAGCGCACACACTCTGTGTGGTCAGATCCCAAAGGGGCTGTAGGAAGGCAGGCAGAGGCACCAGGAAAAAAGAGTACAAGTTGGTTCAAGACAATCCCTGGTTCTGCAGCCCAGCTCTTGGCAGGTACCAGCTGTTTTAAGGTCAGTATATTTGGACAGTGAGACCCCAACCCTGTCCTGATGAACTTAGGGTCTCCATAGGAATTAATCTTCTCCTTAAAGACTGCGTTTGTCCAAAGTCAAAGTGAGATGGAAAATATGAATGCTGGTGAGCAGTTTGCTAGAGAAAATTATCAGCAAGCAGGAGACCTGATGTCTCCCAATGGTCAGTGCTGCTGCTCTCAGCCTTCCTCCAGAGCAGGGCTAGAGGTGACCTGGGGACAGCCCTCAAGGCTGGGCTTTTCAAGGTGATCCAGCATGGAAACCAAAATATGTAAGTCTGCCTGGCACAGAGTCAGCCCCAAAGGCACAGTATTTATGGGAACTGTCCATGTCTCTAAACAAGCTAAAAACCACAGAGGGATGGAGAACTGTAGATTTCATTGACCATTCTCTGATCTAAACACATGCACTACACATTAAGCAAGATACTTCAGGAAATATTTTTAAACATGTTCTGACCTCATTAAGAAAAAAATGGAGGACAAAATACCACTTACCCATAAACCTTTCCTCTTTCTAAAAGATCATTCAATGTTGGATTTTTTTTTAAATTTGTTAATGTGTGTGCAAAGGATACAGTGGACTGAAATGTAGAAAGCTCAGTCCTTCCTGAGCCTTAACCCACTATTTTCCATTTCCCTCTAACTAACTGAATACTCCCAGACATTTTCTTTCGTGGACTTTAAGCCCCAGCAACAAATCTACAACTCAGCATAGCTTCCTGTATGGCCTTTCTGGTTAGCACAAAACATCAATGACAACACAACCCTTTTCAGATAGGATCTTCCTACAGTTACCAACCATTTTCTTAATCTTCATCTTCAAAATGTATTTTAAAAAAACTTTTCCTGCAGTATTGGGCCATTTGTGCTGTGGTTGTGATTAACTTGAATAGCCACAGGCAACAGGCTCCAGGACAGCATTGTGTGCATATGTGTATAAGCATCAAAGCCACAATCAGTGGCCAACATGTCCTGCTGCCTAAAATAATTTTACATTTCTAGCAGGAATTGTAGCCTTCACAGAAGCTTCTTTTTAGGTCACTGAGGTTGTAATGGACGAAAAAAATAAGTCACTTGACATCCACTATGAGAGGCTTTGCATTGTTAATTAATTGCCTAAGAAACTAGGATACTTGTCCCAGAGTAATTAATATAAAAGGGGTAAGGAAAGTATTTAAGGGCCAATGAAACTCTGGAAGGAAGAGGAAGATCAGGGAGAAAAAGTCACATGCATTACAAGAAAACCAGACACCAAGAAGGTTTTCAGAGACCAGGTGGCAATATATGAGTGGCAGAATTTCTCATGGCTATTTTCCAACAGCAGCTCAGGAATATGAGAGAATCTGTTAGATGGGAAAACATCAGCCACATTTCATTGGGAGTGGAGAGCAGGAAGGCAGCAGGAGTGAGTGGTGAAGGCAGGTGGTGAGTGTTTGTAGGATGCCTCTGGGAAGGATGTGGAGGACCAGCAGCCTCCAACAAAATGTGACAAGAGTTGGGATGTCAGGGAAAGACTTCTCAGTGAAGGGATTTCCTGCTTTCTTGCATCCTAAAGCACTTTGTAATGCACTGACAACTGGATGTGAAAGGGATCTTCCTGAGCTGCTACAGGTTTATGTGTGTTCTGCAGAGGTGAAAATAACATCTTAAAGGGGACATGGCTAGAAATAAGTCCACTTTAAGCATCATCATACCATAGTGTATTGGCAAAAAAACCCATTCTTTTCTTTCCTTTTTCTCTGTGTTTACTCTTCTCCTAGTATAATTCATTACTTAACTTAAACTATCCTTGATTTGCACATATTTAAATGAGTAAGACCTTTTACATTACTCCCTACAGAGAAGCAGTAGTGATTTACTGCTGCTAAAAATTTTGATTATACCCATAAAGGTAAAGTCAACCCAGCTTGAGGATGGCTGTGTGTTATCCTACAGCACAGCCCAAAGGAGACTTTTTTAAAAAAAGAAATATGAGTGTGTGAAGCCAAGGCACGGAATTTAAGGCCAGAAGAGACTGATAAAATCAGTTTATCTACCAAATAGCATAGATTTCTAGAAATGCTCCAAAGTAAGTCTCTTAGGACTACAAAAGACATCTGTAATGGAGCTGGAAAGTGAACCCAAACACACAAGTCCTACTGCAGCAGGTGACCTGCAAGGCCACAGTTCAATCCTCCTGGGTGGAAGCAAGTCAGGCATTTTCTTTATATCTCATTGAGGGACCATTTGCTTTTCCTGTGTCTCACATGACTGACCTGGGACCATGCCCTCAAGCAGGCAGCAGATCAAATCACAGAGCACAAATTGCTTGAAAAACTTGTGCAGGTGGCTAATGAAAAGCTCAGCTGAAAACTCTTCTTTGCAAGAAGATACTGAGGGCAACTTCTGCTGAAAACAGAATCATCACTCCTGATGGCATATCCTGTTTCTTCCTCAATGCAAGAAAACAGTGAAATCATTATCTGGGTGGTTAAATTCATGCTGTCCTCTTCTGAATTATTTATTTGTAAATAAATTGTTTCACAATGTACTGCAACCAGACAAGTAAATGTTTGGGTTTTTCAAAATAATATTTACTTCTCTATACTTTAGTTACCAGAAAGCAGTTTCTAAGTTGCCTTGATAGTATGGTCTCTTCTCCCTCCTTCAGCTACAAACCCATGTTCTTCCCCTTTGCTTCTTCCAACACATCTTTTCCATTTGATTTTTTGCTTTTCATAAGTTTGTGTGGATGGTGCCTTAACCTGAGAGTCTCATCAGTTCTGCTTTAAATGGCTTAAGCAGCTTTTGAAACTCAAATCATCTGACCATGCAAATGAGCAGAAGAGCCTTGGCAAAAAGGCAAGAGTGAACTGTGACAAATAAGGAAGAAAACCCCTTATCCAGGGTAAGGTCCTGCCATTCCCACTGGCTCCAGCCACAGCCATGGAGCAGAGGTACCTGGGCCCCACTCAGAATCTGTGCTGAGTTTTCTGCACTGAGACCCCACTGGGAGAATGTAGAACTTAATTTATCTTCCATGTTTACCAAGCTGTCTTCTGGGGACATCCGTAATGATTCTGTTTTTATCTGGTACCAGAGGAGGACAAAGGCGCTGTGACGTGAAGGAAGATACATTAGCTGTCAGAAAACAGGTAACACATCTGCTAACATACTCTGTTCCATTTTCCCCCAATAGCCTGAAGCAGTGTTTTTTCTTTTAAAAATACCCTATCAGCTCTGACAGATGGATTAAGGCTTAAAAGCATCAATATTTTGGGAAAGTAGTACCTGCTAGCAGGCTAGATATAGGTTTGTCATTCAAGAGGTTTTATATTTCCTATTAGTTCCCTTTCCTGAAAAGCAGCAACCATTTATTTTAAACTTTACTTTAGTGGTAGGGGTTGAGGGGTTTAATTTAATTCATTTTTTTTTTCCTGAGGTGAGGGAGTAGGACTTGTTTTGATTTCTTCAGTGGACACATCATCTGTCAGCAGTGGGGAAGAGTGGGAGTGCTTTTCCTTGACTATCCTGAAAGGTGACTGCTAAAACTGCCACTGCTGTTGCTCTAAGTGGAATACCAGAAAGTTGTTAAGTTGTTGCAGGAGGATAGATTAAAATAAATATATATATATATATAATTTCAGAAACCAATTTAAAGGCTTCTCATAACTTTTATTCCTCTCACAGAAAAGGCTGAATCAGTCTTGTTGTTCATATTCCCCACCTTACTACTGACAGGCTGTTTTGCTTATCTGGCATTTCAGCTCAGATGGATCCCACCTGATAGCAGTCAAAGATGCTGAAGTTAAGGTTGTCATTATCTGGGCACCAGCTACCATCACAGGGAAGAGAGAGACACCTCAGGAGAGGGATTCACATCTGAGGAGGGTGAATCATTCTCTCAAGATGCCAGTATTTCTCCATTTCTCAAGATGCTGCTGGCACAAACAGCAGTAAGTCAGTACAATGAGGCTTCTAATTTTGGAGCCTTGGTGAAGCGCCTGAAGTTTGATGAGTGAATCGAGACTGTGGTGAATCTCCCTCTCATCATATCTGCCACTTGATGGAAAGGAAGATATCAAAGATATTCACCCCTTTGTCACACAGGACTCTTGTGAAGGGAGATGAGAGCAGAGAATTCACAAAGTAGAAAAGGAATAAAGAGAAGAGAAATGTGGAGGTTTCCGAGGGGAAGTGAGGAAATATATCCTACTTTTGCCTTCTGGCTTTGTGAGCTGAGTTACACGGCTTCTTGTCTATGCCACCTCCACAGCCAGAAGGCTGCTCAAACACAGGATTTGATTCTGGCCCAAAGCTCAGGCAGGAGCATAGCTGGGGATTTGCACATGGTTTCCATCTGCTCCCCAACTATTTCTCTCCAATAATTTGTGCAGTTGAATGGCGGCTGTTCTGGGAAGGACAGGTTGAGGTGGCCAGTGGCTTCAGCCCAAAGACTCAGAGTAGCTGAATATATTCATTAGAAGGATAGAGAAACACCAGCAACCTCAGTGCAGCTCCAGAGAAACAATTCATTTCAGGAGATTCTTTGATGTGCAATATTTTCTTATGCCTAAGTACTATGTGCAAGGAGTTAAAAGAAATGGAACAGTTTTTGGCTTGAAACAGCAGTAGGAGGTGGAAAAGTAGAGTCAAGTTAGAAACCCAGCATTGAACAGATCAGCAGCATGATCTCATCTGAAAACCCTGACTCCAGGATGTCCTGGCACCATTCTTTGCATTACTGTTCTTCCAGTCTTAACAAAGTGATCCCTCAGATACTTCCACCCTGTGACCCCAAACCCAAACCCATCTCTGGGCATGGTAGACACAGGAAATCCGTCCCCAGTGGAAGGACTGAATAAATGGTCCTCCCCAGGGATCAGCTTTTGAATTGCTGCTCTCTGTGGCCTTGTCTGGAGCAGTTTCAGCTCTGCCATTTCCTCAGAGGTGCCCCAGCACTGTCTACAAAGTGCTTTCTACCGTGCCGAGCCCCAGATGGATTCAGGGAGTTGCCATCAACGAGGCACCTGGCAGAAATCTCTCCTGATGGTGCCCAATTTTCCCAGCTCAGTCACTCTGGGATGTGGCTATGCAGGCACTGCTGGTGCAGTTCTGCTCTCTGCCCACAGTGCCTTCCCAACATCCTGTTTTCCCACTATTCTGAATGCAGAAGTTCATTTTATCAGGTCCAGAATGCCCAGATCTTGCACACATTTAAAATGCAGGTGAGAAAGGAACTTACGTTTTTCTTCTTTCTCACTGATTTTGGCAGTAGAGTCCTTGTGAGCATCAGGTTGACCTGTTCAGGGTCTGCAAGAACCATGAAACATCTGAGCTTGGCCTGAAGACAGCCACATCAGTTGCCTCCAGGCAGAGGCAATCTCTGAGAACATTCAGCCCACTGAATATAGAAATCACCTGTCATTCTTCATAAAGAAACCTCAGAGCAGCTTCACTGTGGTGAGACACAAACAGGATGCAAGGAGGATGCTGGTGCCATGGTGCCATACTCCACGTTTTGGGTCACACAGCAGGGCATGTCACTGAGGGTTAAACCTTCATTTCCCACCTTCCCTTATCCAGCACTTGTAAATCAGACAGTTCCAGAGCTACGTCTTGAAAAAGAAAATCCAGTGTCCAGACTGAACGTGGGAGGCAGGAAATCATCCTGAAGCCCATATTCAGAATGGAACTCCTGGAGTACATTTACTCCAGGGAGGGCTCCCAAGTGTCTCGTTTTGCATGTCTCCAACCTGTGGGTGACTATAATTATCAGTGTTGCTTGGCGGCGAGGGAAACAAGCGTTTACAGCGAGACTGAGCACCACCCACTCCCACTGGAGAGCATTCCCGTGAGTGAACAGCGTTGGGTCTCCTGGAGAATGAAGTTCACAGCCTGGCCTTGAGAATCATTTTAAGCCTTTAAAAGGTCGTCTGCAAATCATCCTCAATCATTCCTCTGCTCACAGAACGCTGCAAGTTCTGCCCTGCACCTAATGGCTTCCCCGTTGATGTTTCCTGAATTAAAAATAATGTGTGTGATGCGCTGTGTCATGCCCATGTCCACGTCTGCAATAACAAAGCAATACAGAACCATAATAGACAGTTTGCTCAACACACTGTAATAAGATCAGATAGTTTCAGTACCTTTTTGGGGGCCGTTTGTCACCCAAGTGACATGCTTATCCGTTTTGGTATATAAACTTCTACAAGGTCATCTAGGATGTTGTGTTTTACCTTGATTGATAGTACGGTGCAAGGAACTGTGACTGATCCATGCAATTGTGTCTCAACCCATTTTTCTCCAGATCTCCAAGGGCTGAAATCCCTCATTTAAAAAAAAAAACAACAAAAAATACAAAAAATCCAACAAACACCAAAGCAAACAAAATAAAGAGCCTGATCCAAAATCCTGATCCAAAAGTCTAGAGCAGTCAAAGCTGAAGTACCCATCCTGCCTGTTAATAACTTTCAAAAGTTTTTACTGCAAGATTTGGAATGTGACAGTAAAATTCTGCAACATGCACATGGTGTGGGAGGAATAGAAATTACATTCAGAGTTTGAGTCTGGAAATTTGTGCCTGAACAGGGAAAAGCAAGGGATGTGTTTAATCAGCAGGCTCAAGCATCCCCTTCTTGTAAGACAGAAAAAGACAGCACTTAAACTTGATAACTCCTTGGAAATAGCAAGCGAGGAACATGGATTGGACGTCAGCAATGCTCACAGGGGAGAAGAAACACAAAATTGAGTTAGAATTAACACATCTTTTACTCTGTGCATTGCAGAGAAATTTGTTTGGTGGTTTCCCTACCTGCCCTCATGGCTGGGTTACCAATGCCCCATCCCAGTGCCCCTCAGTGCAGCCTTTTATATTCCATGTGTCTGGTTCACCAGGGAGGCTGGGACATTCAGCTGCTCCTGGTGGGAGCAGTTAGATGCTCCTCAAACTCTCAGCAATACAGCAGTGTTGTAATGGAACAGAGAAAGGAAACTGAAACACTGAGAAGGGGAAAATCTTTGTTAAATATCCTTCAGCAAACTTCAGGAACTGCAGCCAGTTATCTGCCCAGTGGCAGAGGTCATTCAAGCAAGGTTGGGCTTGTGTCCTGCCAAGTTACTGCAACAAAAACCAAGGAGAAATGCACAACTGGGTTTTCCCTTTAATCCAAGCAAAGAGGGACTAGAACTAGAAAATTCACTTCCTCCAAGTGGATATCAGGGCAGGATTGCACTCTTCCCAAAGAGTAAATCCACCTCACCAACCATCAGCCCTTCTCCTTCCCTTCAGTGCTGGAACTCTCCCAAGATTTGGAGACCAGGACCAGTATGTTTTTTGCCCGATTCCCAGGCAACACTGTGGTTTTATAGAAAAAGTACAGACACCCATCCTGCCAGAGCTCCAGGCAGTGCCAAAGACTTTCCCAAGCTGATACTTGTTGATCTCAGTGCAATCACAAAAGGAGGGATGAAGCCATCTCAGGGACCAGGGGCTGTGGGCAGTGGTGCCAGCCCACCTTCATAACAGGGTTTTGCCGGGTGGACATCAGCTCTGGATCAGTCAGAAAACTGAGGCTGACACTTCTGTAAGTATCATCTTCATCTGCAGACCTCTTCAGTGAGATTCTGAAAATATTCATGCTTGATCCACATTAGACAAAGCTCTGTGTCTCCCCTCTTGCTAGCTCCAGCTGCCCACATTGGATTAGCAAAGGTTGGAGGATTTGTGCAGCCTGAGCTCCAAGCAGCTGTAACAGGCACAACAACAGAAATGGTGACCTGTAGATAGCAGGTCTTTTCTTTTGCCACTAGAAATACAGTTCTTACAACATACAGTCACTCCAACAATGTTGGAATTCACAGCAAAAATGTTCTGGAAAGTGCTCCCAGCACAGGCAGAGCTGGTAGACTTGGAGTTTAAAGGCCACAGGAATCAATCTGAACATCTCACACAACCTTACTGTGACAGACCCAGAAACATGCCCCAGGCTTCTTGCATCAAACACTCACACCTTGTGATTGAGCCAGAGCTCTTTTTCTCAAAAGGCACCCAAACCTTCATTAATGTCATTAATTAACTTCATTTCAAAAGGGACTGCTACCCTCTTTAACTGATCTTACTCTAACTGTTAATTTTAGGCTACAAATGGCTACTGAACTTCCTCATACAAACAGGGGCTCCCCAGGAAGGATGCCTTTCAACTGGGATACAGCATGTTATCAAAGCAAAGGAGAATTTCCTCTCTCTCTCTCACAACAGGGAGAAATGAGGTTCTGACTACAGCAGTGTCACTCACTGAGATGACAGGTTAGGATAACTGTGCATGATTGCAGACTGCAAGATGGCAAAGTATGTGCAAGCCACCTTCCAAATCCCAGGATGTATACGACCCTTTTCCCCTGAGGAAAAAAAAAAAAAAACAAAATCTTTTTTTTCCCCCTATAAAACCCAGAAATACTCACTTTGGGTACCATGCTCAGACCTCACTCCTTTGAAATTACTTCAGTGTGGCTCTTACAGCTTTGGGCCAGCACCAGCAGAGCCCCAAACCTAGACTTTAGTTTTTTAAACCATGATTTATTTTACTGCTTGGAATCTTTTGTGAGTCACGTGAGCATCTTGCATCTTCAAATCACTGTGACTGTGCTCGCCCTCACAATCCTGTGCAAAGACAGAAAGTTAATTAAACATGTGTTTAATTTATAAATGTTATCCCTTCTGGGGAGCAGAGTCCAACTCCAGCTAAAAGGCAATGCTGTGTTTATTTTACTTCTTCATTGGCTGTTCCCAACCTGCAGTGGTTTATGGATATAAATAATGTTTTAGAGTAGGGAATGGTTGTGGTGGAAACTAAGCCCAACTTTTGAATAAGCCATGAAGAAAGAGCAACTTGAATCATGCAATGATTTCTAGGAAGCTGAAACAACTAATTCTTTCATGGGTAGAATATAAGCCAAAAAATAAAGCTTCAGCGTCCCATGGTGACAGCAAAATTTAAAAGTATGGTATTAAAGAAAGCAGAATTCCCCACTAATATATGAAAACAATATTCTCATTTAGGCCAGCAGAAATCTGGACTAGTTCCATTTGGATCATTGAGTTTGCCCTGGATTTACCCCAGGGTAAATGAGAACAGAAGACAATCCTCCCAGGTTTTCTATCAGGGCCAGACTCCAAGAAGGTAATACCCATAGGCAGGACCTCTGCATCACCACTGGAATCTGTGTGGATTGAAATATTTGTGCTCCCTATTGTCTTCTGCTTCTGAGAGAGCTCCTTTCAAAAAGCAACCCCACTCCAGCTCAGCTCCTGTAATGTTCCCAGCTGCTTGGGAAAGCTCATAGCTAATTCCTGAATAATTGCAAGTATTTGTCATAGGGAAAAAAATAATATCTGAAGACATGTGCACCTAGGCTGTTGTGGGAGACTGCACTCCAGACAGCAAAAAATGTACACCATTTCTGAGTATGGATGTTTATCACTTAAAACACAACTATTTAAAAATAAAAGTAAAAAAAAAACAACAAAAAAATGCAACATTAAAACAGAGTTTCATTATGTTGCAAATGAAATGTAACCTCCAGTATTTCAGTTGCTGTTAGTAACTCCACTACCTTCAGCTACTCATAAATCTATGAGAGCAAGTGGTGTTTGCATGTCCCACACCTGATACAGGGAAGGGAACCCAAGAAGGTTTCTGAGACAGGGACCATCCCATCCTCCCATACTGCACCAGAGGAGGATCAGTCTCTAACCCAAGTGCCAAAGGGCAGGACAAACACAGAGTTGTAGGACAATCACACAGCAATCTCTATGTTTTACTGCACTGGTGACATCCCTTGAGATTTTCAGGAAATAATGGCAAAATCCCAGAGACCAGGCAAAAGGCCGTGTCCTAAAGATTACTACAGTTTGTTACTTGGATTAACAACAGGCAGGTAATGAAGTTGCTTTGTGTTATTTTATAGAGCTTTATTTTCTTTCTACATAAACTGTCCTCACTCCATTTACGCCTTTTTCAGCAGAACACTTGCAAGCTTAAATTTAAACATGAGTATGAACCCAATCAACATATCTCCTCTGGCTGCTAAGAGAAGCCCCCAGGCTATTTAAAAAAATCAGACTGCATTCACAGAGAATTTATGGTGTTGACTCAGACAGTGCCAGAGCACATTTTCTAAGGGGTGCAGTGTAGGCATCACATTTGGCTTCAGCTGGACTCAAGGAAGAGTTTTGTGCTGGTACTATCAGGATCCTGAGCAGAGCTGAGGGAGGAAGCCAGGTAAGTAAACTCAGACCTGGCTGACACATTTTGCACCCACAAAGAGAACCTTGGTTAGATTCATGCAACAAAGCCAACCCAGGTGCTGCTCAAAATTCAGCCTAATGTTTGTTCTACGTTCCCACAGGTAATATCCCCACAGCAGTGGTTTATATTACTGTAAGAAAAGTATTTTAAACACTTTAATGGCCTGCTTTATACCCATCCTCGCCTTCAGTGGGTGCAGATAATTGCTGGTGCAATTTTGTACCCCCAGTTATTTGCAGTTTTGGTGCGTGTCACTGACGTGTCTAACTAGCTGATAAGATACGTGGGTGCAATCAGATGCTGTAATTAGAAGTTTAAATGACACGAACTGCACCCACACATAACTGCTAGTGCAAAATTGTATCCATAACATCTTGGAAGTAACAAAGAGAGGAAGGACTTAGAAATTTGTCCCTGCAAATGTTAATTTGCATAGCAATGGAGCTCAAACCTATTTGGCAAATAGACTTTCATTACACAAGATTTAAGCCAATTGATTCTAAACAACCTGAGAGTGTTCAGACACTCAGCATTAGATACAGCATCTTAAAAATTATACTAGTCTGCTGAACTAGGGCAAGGAACTTTTCTCTCGAGTTAGGTAACACATAATTCATGTCTTCGTTACTGCCTTAGCCATGGTTGGAGTAAGCAAGAGCCTTTTTTTGCAATGACAGATTTTTATAGTGATTTCTCAAGGCTGCAGCACAGAGTAAGTGCATTTCCTATTTCATGATAAGCAAATGGTGTGCAACAAATAAGAAGATTCTTGCTTTGGAGTTTCTCTTGACACCATAATCATTTAATATACAATTATATATTACAGCCAACTGCAAAGCAGGAATTTTAAACTGACACCTCTTTGCAGGCATTATGCAAAATTTTGGGAGCCTCAGAGGAGTTTTCAATGGTTTTACTGGGAAGAGACAGATACATTTTGATGCTAAATCAGAATCATTGGTGTTTCCCTTATTTTTCTGCTGTTTTAGCCCCAAGGCCCTGTTTGACTATCCCTGTGCACTACAGTGTGTGCCACACAACTGGAAATATTTCTTCAGGCTATTTGTTATTTCTCCCTTTCTCCTGGCCAAGGGAGACTGCAAGAAAAACTGAACCAAGTAAGACTGAACAAGCCAAAAGGAGAGCTCAACAGATGGGAGTATAGAGGGATAAAACAAAAATGCTGAGAGACCACATCCTTTCATCTCTGCCCCAAAATTTTGGCTCATCAGGGCAGCCTTTCCCCTTTCTGGGAGAGGGAAGCATGAGGAGACCATGGCAGAGAAACACAGCATGGGCTTCTTGCTGTGCCTTGGGGTGATCCACCTCCCCAGGGTTGTGGAAGGAAGTTGTGTTTGGCCTCCTGAGGACAGGAGAGCAGTTTTCAGACAAGGAACATCATTTTACCTCCTGAGGAGAGCCAAATGCAGAGGTGTCTACCCTGAATTATACCCAGTCTCTCCAGAGTCATGTTGCCCTTTAGCCAAGCTGTGCCTACTTCTTCAACTGGGATATTCCCACTCCCAAGCATAACAAAAGTTTCAAATCTTCAGAAGGTGTCCATCCTGAGTTCAGGAAGTTTTCTTTTCATCAGACCCTATCAAGCATCATACACCTCAACATGGCAGCAGCCCCTCTTGTGCATTCCAAAGCAGCACAAACCATGGCAGCTTCTTCCTGCATCCAACTTGGTTCCCCACCTCCCATCTCTGCTTCAAATGCTTTGCAGCTGACCCTAGAAGAAAGGAGCCAGGATCCCAGCTGCCCCAGAAGCAATCCCTGGAGAGCAGGGCTGGTTAATGGCAAACAGCTGCAGCTGTTAATGTCTCAGGGGATCTGGGCTTTAGCAGTGAAGGTCTGAGGTTCAGGTCCTGTTGACAGACTGTAAGATTGATACTGATCATCTCTCCTAGCAAAATACAGTGGCGATCACCTTCTTGAGGCCCCAGGTGCCTGGGACAAGAGGCACCTTTAGCAGAGGTGTCTAATGCACCATGTTGTCCTCTTGGCTGGATAAAGTAAGATGCCCTGGGGGCTTTAAATTGGTTTTCTCCTACTTCTTTTTCCCTCTGATAGACTTTTCTCCAATTATCACACACCGTGGCAGTCCAGAGACTGACTATTTCACACCATCTGAATCAAATGTCTGCTCTCTGTTAGGTGTACAGGATTTCCATATGCCCTGGTTGCTTCTACTGCCATCTCTTCTCTTGAACCTGTGGAGTTGTTGGCTGTGTTAGCCAAACCATCCCTCTCAGCCCATCAAACCCCCCAGCTAACACAGAAGAGGGATCCAAGTAGAGATTACAAAATGGCAGGTTCCTGAATCAGCCTTGGTGATGAGCAGCACTCAGCCACAGCCTTGGATCTCCAGGATGCAAGTAAAGCAGAGCTCACATTACTGATGAATAACCCAAAAACGGGGTGAAATTGTCTCACCAAAGCAAAACTGTTAAGGTGAAACTATTAGATAACAGCTGAGTTTGTCAAAGAACTGGAGATCTCTTGGCCCAGCTTGCCATGGCCATCTGGCTACATAGTGCTGCCTTGATAATGCCAATCTTCACCTCCATCCTCTGGGACGTGGGAGAGGGCAGAAGAGCCATCATCCATCTATGAGGTTTGGCTGTGGTAATAAGGAGGCCACTGCAGCCATGAATAATCTTTTTTCCACAGTTTCCACAACCCATATGGTGTGAAAAGCTGGACAAGGATTTGTAAATGAATTGAGCCCAAGAGTAATTACACGTTCCTGCAGATTACTTGGTGCCGTAATTGCACTTAGTATTTACCATGTGACCTAAGCCAGAAATAATCATGTATTTACTTTATATTTATATTGTAACGTGCCATGTACTGTAATTATACTGCCACTCCATGGTACTTAACACATCATTGAATGTTCCACAATTATCATGTTAGTAAATAGCACTTACTGAGATTTGTGGCCTGTAATTTCAAGCATTACCTGCTAAAGATTTATTGTAGGAATGTCAAAAAAATGTTTCTTGACAATGTAATTTCATGTAAAAAATATCAAGTCTAGAACCAATAGGAATCAGTTCTAAAAATTTCAAAATTTGAAAATACAAAAGGAAATCTAGGTTCAAAATAAAGGGCTTTTCCAGTAAAGTAATGATCCCTTCCATGAAGAATTCTCCAAATTTTTCTACTTGAGGTTCCAGAATATTATAAATGCAAACTGTCAGACTTATGTGATTAAAGGAAAGAATTAAATCCACCTTGAGACTCTTAAAGAAAAATGTTTTGGGAGAAGTTAATATCCACTCAACCTCTCATTTAATTCTGATTAAATCTCTGAGTGGCTAAAACTAAACCTTGGATTTTCTGAATTGTTTTATGCTTTCGTATACCTTTGGTCATAGATATATTCTCTGCTGTTTCAGTAGAGCTACTCATGTGAATAAAGTCAAGCACATGCTTTGCTGTCGCTTTGGTGCTCTAAAATGTACATACAAAAGTCTTAAGATATTGGTCAAAGTAAGATCATTCAAACAGAAATGATTTAGAAAAAAATCAAATTTTCATGATTCCTCCTCCAGTGGGATTTTTCCATATTGTAACACATATGGGTGCCCGAACTCTTGCAAAAATAATTAAAAAAAATCAATAAAGACCCAAGATTTCCAGCTCATGTCAATCCCCATATTAAAACATCAAAAAACCTTTAAAGAAACCACCCCAAGCTTCTCTTCCTTCCTTATGTATTCTGTGTTGACCACAAGCCCCATAGAATGGTATCTAAGGTAGAGATCCAAGGCTGGAATTAGGAATACCTTTTTTTGCTCCTCTGACTCAGGAGAACGGACAAGCCATTGTGTTCAAACTGAAGGAATGAAATCCTGGCTGCACACGTAGTTAGCAGTTCTTCTGCTGAACCCTCTGAAGACTAGGTTATTACCCCAAAACCTCATCTCTTACTTCAGCCTTGATCTGCCCAATATATACAAATGAGCTTAGCTTTAAACACTGATAGTACCATTTACCTCATTAACTAGAGCCAGATGAATAATTCATAGTGCATATTTTATCGAATGAATCTCACTTCTTTTTGTGTTTGTGAATTGTCTGCAAATAGATTCTTGATTGGACTCTTCATCTAAAATTATTTGCAGATTTTTTCGGTGAATCATAATCAGTCTGCAGATCATTTGTGAGCCGTACACAGCGAGCAGTCACAGTTTGCAGCTCATGCTGTGTGGGTTCACTGTAGGAACATCAAGGTAACACTCCTGTTCCCTCCCTGGAAAGGCTTATGCAACCAATGAACGGCAGGATGAATTTCAAACAGCACATATGAGCGTAAAACTTGGAAATTCACACCCTTGCTGAGTGTTGTTGTCAAATTCAGAATCTCCCCTCCGTGAAGGGTCAAATAGTGCTACAGAAAGGTAAATATCAAAGCTGCCCGTGCACCTCTAGCAAATCTGAGGGCTTGGAAACACAGGCAAAGTTCCTGGAGGGTGACAAGTTTCAGCCTAACAGCTAGTCCATGGTAGTTGCCCCTGTGAATGATCTCAGGCTGAGGAAACCTGGATTAATTGAGCCTCTCCTCAAAGGAGGTTAAACTACCAGATCACTCTGCTCTCACTGCGGGCTGAGCTCTCCTGTGGATGCAAATTAGTGATCACAGGGTGAGTTCTTCCTGTGTCTGAGGCTGGAAGGGGTTTTTCCACCTAGCTACACTATTTGCTCTAGAGAAGAAGATCTCAAACCTGGCAAAGTGTCTTCTGCAGGGCTAGTGAAATTACTTGAGAAGAGCTCAGGTCCACTGGTGCAGTAAAGCTGCTGGGAAAGCTTTGTCAAGATTTCACCACCAATACTGCACTGACCTCAACAATAAGAGACAAGAAGCCAGCCTGCTTTTGACCACCATAATTCCCACTGTACCTAAGTGGCCTGACTGTGGTGTGAGAAGCAGCAGAGATTTCCTTTCCCACTTCCCCTACCAAGTTCAGGAGACTTCCCCAAGAAAATCCTTCAACCCTTCTTGATCCTATGGCAATCTAAGCATTGCTTTGCCATAAACCACAAGCTTACATGCTTTGCAGAGTGGATTTGGTTTGCTGAATTGGGATTTGATTCTAGGTTGTGAGATTTTGTCTGATTAAATCAATCTTTACTAAAAACTACCATAATATTTCTGCGAAAACCAGAAGCATGCAAGTCCGAAACTGATGTGCTGTAGCCCAGGGCCTCGTTCAATATGTAAAGATTAATACAATTTGAAAAAAACCCTTCTCTGCTATAATAAATCAGTCCCCAAAGTGGTCAGATGTGGACTAGACTTTCAAATGCATCATTTTGCAGTGAAAGAGGCAGCGATGAATATGCAGAAGAGGATGGGAGCTGTCAGGAGCGTGCAGATGAAACCACGTGATCAGTCTCCCCTTTGACCCATGTATCAGATTTTGAAGGGAAAAGTCTCGTTTTAAGCACTGCCTCAGAATACAAAGCAACTATGTCTACCACCACTCTGTGTATTGCTGAACAAAGACATGGGTTTTTCAGGAGGAAGATCACAAACTCTGAGAGGTTGTCCTAGGCTCAACATTTGTTCGAACATGAGGAAAAAGGTAAGTAGAAAAAAAATTTTAACGAGTATCAGGCCACATGCAGCTCCAAAGAGACTATGGGGGACCAGAATTTTATACTTTTAAGAGGAATTGATGCTGTAATTGTCATCAGCCAAGACTGTGTACAGCTTCCCAGCTTTGCTATGACTGTCAATTCTGGCACAATAGTTTGACATGAAAAGTGCAAATGGAAAATGATGGCAGTGAACAACTTTAGGGCAAGTGAGGTCCAGTGGTGAAGTGATGTATTTTCTTGATGCCTGAGGAAATATTTGGTCCTGACAGGTGGATCATTAGCTGCGTTGCACAAGGCTGTAGGAAAAGGGAATTACAGGAATAGCATGGGAACTTATTCTTGGTCTTGATCTGCCATCAGATTTAAAGAAAACTCTCCTGGAGTTAAACACAGGACCTGCACTGAGCTTCTCAGAAGAACTTTCTCTGTGCTCTGGTCCAGGGTAGCATACACATATTTAAAAGATGAAGAAATTGTAAGTACTGCATTGATTCTTCTGTTGGTAAACTGCCTTGAATATCTGCTCCAGCTTGTGAAAACACAGCTGGAAAGTTAATCTGTGATCCAGAACATGATTATCAATTAGACCCACATGGTGTGTGGGATCAACGGGCTGCATCTCACCCCTGAGACAAGGACCTGAATATGAGCTCTCAGGTTGCAGAGGTTTCAGTAAATGAAGAAATAGATTAACCCATTTCCTACAAATCCAGTGACATATTTAGCATAATCTCATTCAACCCTCAAGTCATATGAGCTAACTTCACAAGTCCTTTCTGGTTTCCAAGCCCGCCTGAAAACACCACAAATGTAAAGAGTCCTGAATCTGGGATCTGCAGTGCCATAGGAATGACTGGGGCACTCACAGCCCTTCCTCCAGACAGGAAACTGCAGGAATGAACCAGCCACTGGAGGGGACAAGGGGTACATGTGTCCCACCAATAACTTTGGGTAATACTGAGCCACTTGCTCTTGCCCATAAATTCTTTCCTGCGGCGCAGCAGTCTGATGTAATGAACGCTTTACATGAGCCATGAGCTTAGAGCTTTTGCTCTGTGCATGTGCCATTGATTAGAGTGGTTGCAGATGGTTTTATTTTAGTTAATCAAGCTTTCTGAGCTTTGCCAGCATCAGAACAAAGGCATAGTTTCCCTACTCACTAACCAAATTTGTAGCCAAGACACTTGAAATGATATGAACTCTGATGGATGTTGAGAAAGCAGGGAGGGGGGAGAGAGCACCTTGCCCATTTACCTCAAGCCAGGTGGCTCAGTCCTCTGCACACCATGTTTTACATCCACCTTAGAGGAATTATATTCCCTTTTTACTCCTAAAGAGTGGGAAGGGGAGAAACACTTTATTTTTTAACAACTCCCATGCTGTATCAACAGAATACACTGAGCTGCAGAAAACAAAGGAGAAAACAGCAGCCACAAAACCCCACACAAACACTAAAGCCTCTGGAGACAGAATTTCTCCTCTGAGATGGCCCCTCTGAAGTCTCCAGCCCGTACTGCAGAGTGCTGCTTCACATGTCATTTGACCAGTACTCCCCTGCCATTCCCACTCGGCTGGAAAATCTCCGCAGGCTCCTTCCCTGGGGAAGCAGGCGAGGGAAAAGATGGAAGAGTTATATGATGCTACAGAGTCACTCAAACAAAATTGCTGTTGCATGAAAGCTTCTAAAGCTCCCTGTTATTTAACCATTCATGCTGGTCCCAAAAGAGCCCAGTTTTATGGGATACTTACTAAATTTCAGTCTCAGTGAAGGCAGTAGAAGGGTATGAAATAGCATGAAAGGTCTGGTTGTTTGAGCTTTTGGGGGTCTCCAGGAAATGCAGGGTGATGCTGGGACTCGTGCAGTGGAAATGCCCCCCTCTTTGCCCCTTCCCATATGCAAGGGAATGGATGGAAATAATGTAAGGATATACAGAAAAGATAAATGCATCTGGTTCACAAATTGTTGCTGGCTGTGACAACAGAAAGGGCTGTGATCTTCCTAATAATCACTCTGTGGCCTTTGTTTAAAGCTGTGCATTGTACCTATAGGACAAGGGAACTAAATGTAAAGAGAGATGGGGGAAAGAAAAAAGAAAGAAAAATGGGGGGGGGGGGAAATATTATAAGAGAGAAATCAATAGGAGGCATTTAGCAGCTGGGGTGACATAGACAAAGTGCATTTAGAACCACAGACGTGCGTCTTCAGGGATGTGGAGGGGAGAGGATTGTTTTATTCTGAGCTTTGCTTCTTCATATTTTTCAGATTAACAGTTTGCAGTTCTCTGCTGAGCTGTAAGGTCTCAGAGGCACTGCCTGCTGGAAGGTTTTGATCAGTGTAAGCTGGGGCATTTCCAGCAGACAGGTTTATTAACTGATTTACTGACCACATGCATTTTGCGCAGCCGAAACTATTCACCTGGGCTCTTTCTTTTCCCTTTCTCCACATCTCCCCATTACTAATCATAGAATCTTACAATCAGAGAATCAAAGAATCATTTCATTTGGAACAGACCTCTAAGCTCGTTGAGTCCAAGTCCATACTGACAAATCCATCACTAAACCATGTCTCTAAATGCCACATCTACACATCTACTAAATATTTTCAGGGATGGTGGCTCCACCACTGCCCTGGGCAGCCTGTTCCAGTGCTTGACAATCCTCTGGGTGAAGAACTTTTTTCTTATTATTCAATCTAAACTTCCCCTGGTACAATTTGCAATGGTTTCCACTTGTCGTATCACTTTACTTTGGAGAAGAGACCAACCTCCTCCTGGCTACACCCTCCTTTCAAGAAGGTCCCCCCTGAACCTCCTTTTGTCCTCACTGAGAGCTGCCCCTGCAGCTGCTCCTCATCTGACCTGTGCTTCAGACCTTTCCCCAGCTCCCTTGCCCTTCTCTGAACACACCCCAGCCCCTCAAGATCCTTCTTGAACACAGAATTAATCACAGGATTTGAGGTGTGGCCTCACCAGCGCTGAGCAGAGGGAGAGTCACTTCACTGGTCCCACTGGCCACACTATTTTTGATACAGGCCAGGTGCCATTGGCCTCTTGCCCACCTGGGCACAGCTGGATCCTGTTCAGCTGCTGTTGACCAACAGCCCCAGGTCCTTTCCCACTGGGCACTTTGCAGCCACTCTTACACTGGCTCAGGTCACACAGAGCCACCAAAAGTCCTTCTGTGGCCCCTCTTAGGGCTGCAGCTTGAGCTTTCTCTGGAGAGTGTCTTTTACAGTCAGGAAAGGAATCATCCTGCATTTCAACAGCAGTGTGTGTGAGGTACCACCTTAACTATTTAACCACCACTTATTTTTTTAATAATGTGCAACATGCAGAGTGAAAACAGCATGCCATGTAAAGATTACCCTACCAAAACCCCTACCTATTATATAGACTTAATATGGCTCTAGAGAAAAATGGTTTCTATAAAGTACACTCACCAGGTTTAATGATAAATTTGCTCATTTGAAGGAGTTGCTTTATGTTCTTTGCACTGGAACACATTAAAAAGGAAGATGAAGAAGAAATGAAAGCTTCCAAAGAAGCACTTTGGAAAAACAGCAGTTCAGCATTTGAGCAAAAATGCTTCAAAAATTTGTGTCTGTTCTCCAGCAAACCAACCTATGGATATTTTTCATCTCAGTATTTTGGTTTTTTTAAGTATTAACATTTTTAAGTTTGTAACATTTTTTTTATCTCTCATTTTGAATTGTGTGTTGAAGTACAAAGTTTCCTTGGCACAAAACGTCACAGACTTTAAGGAATCTAACCTAAACTGATGAACACACATGTCCTCAAGAGGTCATAAGAGACATTGTGGCCACTAAGTTTCACATGAAAATTAAATACAAGAAAAACAAAGCCACTCCCTCCCTAAAGGTACCACAGTGAGGATTTATTGGCTGTGCATCGTCAGTGCTTCTTTAGTTCCTTACCACCCTTCCCAGGGACAGATGGGCATACAAAGCAGGTCCTACAGTGACACCTTGCCATACAGCTCACCAAATAACATCACAAAATTTGTGAAACTGGTTTTCCTACAAATTTCCCATCTCTGGAGGAATCTTCTGGTGTCTGTGGAGAGCTATATTAACACTGAAACCTTTCTCTAGGGAATGCATTAACAGAGTTTGTCTTCTGTACTGTCTATTTTAGTGAAACTTCTAGGAATGAAATGTCTTGAGACTTGTGACAGATTTGATTGAAATAGGCCAGGAGGTTTAGAAGGTAGCAGGAGGATAGTTATACAGACACAGAAATCATATATTTCTTAGTTGCCATCAAATAAGTCTTATTTCCCAAGGAAAACAGGCTAGAAATACACCTCCTATCCTTCCTCACATGCACAGAGAAACTTGTTGAAAGGTCAGTGACCATTAATTTCATGTTTATGTTTTTGTTTCCATATCCAGAAACAAGTGTCCCCTTCTTACATGGGCATCCAGTGTCCCAATGGCCTACCAAAACAAAACTTTTGTCAAGTTTGTTTTGGCCTCATTAGAAGAAGGAAAACTGAGCTTGAAGTATGGGCTAAGTTTGCAAGCAGAGACATCTGTACACCAAACAATGTGGCAACCACTGGTTTTCATGGCACAGCCTATTACCTTGCTGTGAAATTATTTTGCCCAAATCAGTTCATAAATGTTTATCACTTGGCACAGATCCTTAAAAAAAAAAAAAAAAAAACCAAAAACAAAAAAACATAAGTGGACTTTGCTAAATCGTGACACAAAGACTTCTTTCAGAGGCTTGTTAGAGAATGAGACCTGCATGTAAAGCGATATCCTCATTGTGAGTATGTAATGGGATTTCCTCTGCAGTCAAACCACTTTCCTCTTAAAGGGACTTACTCAGAAGTAGGAAAAGTCTTTTGCCAATTATTGAGCTGTTCAAAACCAACTCAGAAGACCAGCACTTGTCAGTACCTGACAGCTATCCACCCAGAGAGGTTTTCAGCCATGCTCCTGCTGAACAGACAATCCTATTAACAAAACCTCCTGCCCCAGATTTACTCAGGGTTCTCCATCTGAACAACGGCACAATCCAACAAGACCATGAGGATCAGCTTATTCCCTCTTCCTTCCAGTTTGTTAAGCCCAGGACAGACCTGAGACACATCAGCAGCCTGGGTGTATGGTGTCTCTGTACATGTTGTACCTGTTCTGTAGATAAAAAAGGAACTTCAATTTCTAGTGCTGTCAATGCAGTGACTTTTAATCAGTAAATTCCCTTTCTACGACAAGCAAGAAAAAAAAAGTCCTCATCTGAAAAAAATATCAAATGCATTTTCAGCCAGAAGACATAAATATAACCAGAAAGCCATTTGGAAATGCTTTCATCTGACAACTGACATGCTTAGATCATCTGCAGCCCACCCTGTGCTTTTCTCACTAGAGAAATTAAACACTAGAACTGCTGCTGCTTTGAATACTCCCCTTAAATATTTTCTGGCACAGACTTTCCCAAAGGCAGCAGTGGAAGTCTCTCTGCTTAGGACAGGCAAATCTTTCTCCCTTTTACATGAGACACAACACAGCAGATACCCTGAGACATGGCTAGAAACAGGTTAAGACTTAAGACTTATGGAAAACTCCCTATTTGAGAGGGTCTGGCACTCTTCTCCTGCATGGTGATGTTTGGTCCCACCTCCCTTATTACCTGCCCTGATCCATTTCTGATCAGATTCTGTCTATTCCTTCATCCCCAATTATCCCAAAATTCCATTTTTGGGGTATTTGGCAAGATTTTTCTTCCAGTGATATCTCTGTCCTCACATACATGCCACTCTAGACTCCACATCTGAGTTCTGGTGTGCCCTGTAAATGTTGGGTCCTGCCCAAAAATGTTGCAAGGCTCTTCCTGTGGCCAGCACCTCGGGCTATGCACAGCTCCCCTTGCTCAGCAAAGGTCCATTTGGGGTGGTAGAACATGATCCTAAACAAACCCACCTTTGAAGTCTGTGTAGAAACCCCTCCCTTCTGCAGGGGTTACAGTCACCAAGAGAATAACATTCCCTTCTGAGGCTCTTGTGACTGTTTTGGCTTCTTGTTCAAGGTGTAATTAGACATATCCAAACCGAAATGTCATTCTTTGATGAGGGAGTTCATCCTGTCAGCTGTCCCTTCAAGCCCCCATACAAGGCGTGAGAAGTTCTCAGTATCTCCCAGGAAAACCACGAGCAGGAAGCAGGCAGCTTCAGCTGAGGGGGGCTAAATCCCAAAATTCTCTTGTTTTCTTGGTTCACCAGAGGACGATTTATCAGCCAGGGCATGGTGCAATGTTGAGTCATATCTACACATGGCAGCTGACTGAGGCATGTATGCAGCTTTACTCCAAATCTCTGCAAATCCATGCAAAGTCCAAATCCATGCAAAGGTCCTGCTGCTAGGAGTTATCTGAAGCCTGGGTGATGTTAGGCAGCCAGCAGCACTGATCAGAGCCACAGATCTTACAGGACACAGACAGGACAGGTATACTGGGGGCTGGTGCTTCCATGGCCGACTGCAAAGAGCAGAAAAGCTTTTCCACAACAGAAGCACTTGCTGTAGAAAGTGTCCTAACAAATAGGGCTGAAAAGCAGCAATCCTTCGTGGATACATCTTTCAGGATTGAAACATTTGTTGAAAGATGGACCCCAGCCAGAAACAAGCATTTGGTGAGTGCCTAAATTAAGTTAACATTTGCAGCCATGATAGACTTGGTCTAAAACACCAGGATGCAATCAGTCAACTGAATTACAGCATCTTAAAGTGGCAAGGTAAAATCTAATTGCCTCTTGTTGTGAATTAAGCTCAGTAGTGGATGTCTCAGCAACAAGGGGTAAAGCTAAACTGCAGGTCCTGTAAGAGAAATAGGCAAAGTAAATAGAGAAGAGTAGCTGCAGAATCTCGGCTGCCAGGTGGGAACTAGACAAGCCCACTGCTACTTTTCATGTTTCTGTGTGCTGTATCCTTATATATGTTATTCATATCCATGTGGTCCTTTCATTTAGAAGTAGTTACACTTCATTGGCACATGCCTCAGTGCAGATGGAGCTGCTCAGTTATAAAGATGTCCTGTCCTTGGTGCCAGTGTGGATGGGTCATGGCTGAACCACCCAATAAACCAAATTCTAGGGTGTCTAGGCCTCCAGTAAGAGCCACGTGGCCAAAAAATACAAACATAACTAAAACACCATCCCCCCCCCCAAAAAAAAAACAACAACCAAATGCATATTCAAATGTTTCTAAATGTATTCAAGGAAATTACCTAGTTCAGGAAGACTTTACGCCAAGTTAGGAGCTTTTGCCTCTCATGGTCAGCAGATGGGCAGCATGAACATCAGATTGCACACCCTGGCTGTGGAAATGCAATTGTGTGTCTGAGACACATCCAGCCACTTTGTGTCAGTGTAAACTGAGAGAATTGCAGAGCTGCAGGAGCCACACCAGTTTCTCTATGCAATGGAAATAGTGTGGACACATCAGCTATAATTTAGGTGTCTAAGTAATTGTGGCCATCCGGGCTGTCTTACCTGCTTGTGTCTGGACCTGGGTGCCACTGCAGAGTGGGTATGGCTCTGCCTCATCCATGAGGACATCTCAGCCATGCAGTGGCACTTCAAGTGGCATGAAAACTTGCCTGAATACTGTATTTAGGAAATTAAACCATGTGCAGTGTGATTGCTGGTGGAGCTCTAAAAGCTGCAGCCAGATATGCACATCAACATCTGAAACAGAGGTATAGTTTTAATATTATTAGTTATATTCCCCTCAGGCCATCAGCATGATAGTATTTTTTTGGTTTTTTTGTTTTTTTTTTTAATAAATACTTTATTTCACAGATCTGGTAAAAGGTGTAGTACAAAGAGCTGACTGGGTGCTGCCACATCAGTCATAACCCCATAGGGACTGAGGAAATAATCCAGTGCAGCCAAAGGTGAGCAATTTTGGAAGACATCTGTAGAAGAGACATCTGCAACTGCAGCCCAAGCTTGCTCCAGCCAGATTTGCTTAACCAGAGCTCAGGCTACCCCAAAGTCAGACAGGATGATCTTATTTCAATTTGCTTTCCTGTGGTTATGAAAGAACAAGAATAATCCAAACAGTTTTTCAATAGTAACACTCCTTTTTTCCTGTTAATAAAAGCTGAGTGTCAAATTTAACCATATTTCATGATCTGGAAATTTCAAAAGTGTGTAAATAAGTTAAGAAAGTGGCTGTGTTGAACTTGATGTCCCAGTCTTGGACCAGCTCTTCATATCAAAAGCTTTGTATTCAGGCATTACATGAGAGCTAAACCAAACAGTGTCACCAGGAAAGTTCAGGTCCATGGGTTACCAAAAATGTCCTTGCCTCATGCCTGAAGATGCTCAGAGTCCATCAGTTAAATGCACAGTTTATCTGGTCTTGCATGCCAAGACTGCATGACAATTCATTCTCACCAGACATTGATCAGGAGAAAATCTCACAGCACCACTCCACAGGAAAGCTTGTTATCTTTCAGCAGAGCTCCCTTGGTACACCATTCTGCTTTCTCTCATTGAGCTCTCCCCTGTTTCTGGAATATTTCTTCTAGAGAGCATATGACCAACATGCTACAAAGATGGCAGGAGCTAAGCACTGGAGACAAAGATCTGTGAGATGGGTGTCTGGGGTTAGGGCCATGAACTTCATCACAAGTATCTGAGTAAGGCACCTCCAAATGCCAAAATTCATGGCTTTCTGGAGTGACTGTGATCCTTCCTATCAGCCCTCTGGGGCAACTCAGGGCAACTGTGAGCCACAGCAGGTGATGGAATTACACCAGAGATGGTTTGTGTTGTGTGCCTCACATAAACACAGGGATTTGAAGTGCCCCAGCCAGGCAGAGCTGGGCAGTGAGGGCTGTGGTTCACACGACAGGCTTTCACAGCCCACCGTGCCAGTTCAACCGCAAAACCTCCTGGTGCTTAAATGGTGAAGTTCACACTCCCTCTCTGGAGGGGACAGAAGGTAATGGTACTCAGCTGTGACTATGACTATGCCAAATACCATTTGCTTATCCGAGATGAGCACAGATGGTCATATTTCCCTCTGTTTATTTTTGCTGAATGGCCTTTTCAGCCTGCCTAATCTGTGACCTTCTCCTAAAAATGGGTAGATACCTTTTTTTCTGGGATGCTGGGTTTCCACTTTCTTATGGAGCCAAACTAAAGGCTCTGCTGGTATCAGCTGTGAGGACATAAATGGACCAAAAAAGTCTTTATACTTTCAGATAGTTCTTTGCAAAATGCAATTCTAGGAGTAAAAAATTTGTCCAGGTACACATGTGAAGAGTATCCAACCAGGTGCTTCTCAAATCCTGGTTAGCCAGGCTGTGAATAACAGGATTCATGAGTTGTTGCACTGTGCTTTAATACTTGGCATGTTTCATCTTCAGAGTAAAAGTGCAGCCTAATATAAAAACACATTTGAATCAGTGTATTTAAATACAAAGTGGAGTAAATCACTAAACAATATTTTAATATGACAAAGGTAATAAAAAAAAAAGAGTAATGATCAAACAGTACCTGCCATTTTGGCCACTGATTAAAAAGCAATCCCAGGGGTGTGGAGCCCCCAAAAAGTGTTCAGACTATAGGGAAGAGAGCTGGTGGAATCTAATCATGAAAGCTCAGGACTCCAACCCCAGCAGTACCACAGTGCACTGTACACTGCTTGGAGTTAAGTTCCCCCTTTAATTTTTAGTTAATTTAATAAGTCAGTGGCTTTGGCATGGGAAAACTGATATTAAAAAGCATGTCTGCTCTATCAGTTATTGAATATTTTGAGGCCTTTTGTACAGGGTCACTCATATATACGTAACAAGAGGCATAGCAGATCAGTGTTCATGTATTGTACAAAGAAATAAATACAAAGAGTGAGAAGGACTTGGCTTGAACTGCTACTCTCTCAGATTTCCTCAGGAGCTCAGGTGAGAAATTCACTGAATCATAAAATGGTTTGGTTGGAAGAGATTTGGTTTGAAGATCAGTTCGTTGCAACCCCCCTTCCATGGGCAGGGACACCTTCCACCATCACAGGTTGTTCAGAGCCCCATCCAACCTGGCCTTGAGTGCTTCCAGGACATCTCCCACAGCTTCTCTGGACACCCTGTGCCAGTGCCTCAGCACCCTCATAGGAAGGAAGGATTGGTAAATTGCTTCTCTTGCCTCAGAGAAGCTGAGTGCCCCAAAGGTCTCTCCCACCTCTTGACAAAAGATGAAGTCATGATAATGCAAATCCCAAACCGCAAATCCCACCACCTGGGGGCTTCTAGATCCTCCTCAAAACTTTTTTTTACACAAAACCCTTTCAAAGTCCACTGTCTTCAACAACAGTAGACCTAATATTTAGCAGGAAAAAAAATCTCTCAAAGGCTCCTTCTCTCTGACAGCTCTTTAGAAGATCTTCTGTTCAGCATGAATACATTACATCCTGGATGGCACTGAGTGGATACAGTGAGCCAAATATGTAATATTTCTCGTTAATAAACGGTCTGCTGTTGATGATAACTATTTAAGCCAATACTCTGCAAGGCCAAACTGCATGCTGTTTATGTTTTGAATTATAATTTGCAATATTCTCGGCCATCATGCTGTATTTAATTTTTTTATGTTTAAGCCAAGATATTTCTGAGTGATGCAGCACCCACCCAACCATCCAATTCACACTTGTGGGGATGTTGCCTCTGCAAAGCAAACTTTGCTCTACTGGGAGCACTCTGAGCTCCATAAGTAATGTCACATGAAGTTCAGGTGCCAGGAGCTGCCATGGGGCTCAGTAACTACAATGTCATTCTAGTAGCAAACACAGCTTACATTATTGCTTACTGATTATTAACTAATACTGATAATTAGCTGATAATTAACTAATAATTACTGCTTACAGATAATTAACAAACATGCCCTGTTACAGCAATACAGACATGTATCTTTTTGAAATGTGCTTCTCATTTGGTGCTCAGACCAAGCTGGAGAGGAGAGACAATCAGGCTGGATTAACTATTTGATGTGCATTCCTCTTCAGTGGAAAGGAGAAAAAAAAAAGCATCTCTTGGTGGCAATGAGTGCCACAGGCAGGTTTTGCACAAGCAGGTGAATGATTTTATTTTGATGAGGGAAAAATTGTGATCTTTTTGGTGAGCCAGTCAAATTGTTACCAAAGAAAATAAAAGCACTGCTCACTTTGGCTACAGACATCCTCTGAAAGACCCAGCTGAGATGGATGGCAGCACTGGACAGAAAGCTATCGGCCACTTTAGCAATGAACCTCACAAATATTAACCCTATATAAATAAATAAGGTCTTGACTTTGCAGAGACTGATCATTGGAAATAGAGACAAAATTGCTCATTCTACAAACCCATGCTTAAAGAAAATACTTGGGTAAGAGAAGAATTTAAAAAAGATTAATGGACATTGTCACAACCTTCTCTAATGACAAACAAGGCTGTCAGGGCAGGTCTCTGGCCCAGATCACTCACAGTATAGCCTAGGCTTGGACTAGGAAAACAAATGCTCACCTGTCATGGCCCTGCAGTGCTTTCATTCAAGTCCTTATAAGTGCCACTGATTCAGGCACCAGGAGATATTCTGAGGTTTTATCATCAGCAGCCAAGTGAACTGCCCTTCTCCCTCTCCTTCCAGCATGCTGCACAATCATCCCTCTTTCTGTAACTTACTCCCTCCGTGTCTCTTCCCTGCCAGGGGGATGAAAAGCATGAAAAGGTCACACCCCTCTTACTCAGACCTTTTGAAACCCAAGCAGCAGCAGGGGCAGATCCAGTCCCACACAGCTGGAACTGGGGCTGGGGCAATGCCAGAAGCCCATTAGATTAGAAAACATTCCCTTGAGCTCACTCCATTGGCTCAGCAGATGGGGGTGAGCAGGCATCTACTTTCACAGCTTATTTCCTGTTTTGGGGAAAAAAATATTCACATGTCCCAAGATATTACATCAAATACAAATGCTACGAGGGCTTCTGCCATCTTGCTGAGCTCCTCAGAGAGGAGAGATTAAGCAAGGACAATGGATGGCTGAAGTGACAAGAAAAAAAAAAAGTCCATGATTTCCCAGAGGAAAAAATAAATTATGGTACTCTCCCAGGTTTTCCATCTTGCTGTTGACTATGCTAGCACAGTTTCATATAAAAGTCATAGAAAATAGCACTGAAAGGGATTTTGATCACTTCTCCTCTAAATATAGGCTCGGCTGCATTGTCTTTTTGTAGACAATTTGATAAGTTACATAGTCCTCAATATCAAGATCAAAATGAGTGCCATGGCATTGCAGCAGTACCACCAAATTGAGGATTGACTTTATTTCCCTGGAGATATCTGCAGGTTGTCGTCAGACTTAGGCAAGCACCACTGCACATCTATGTCTGGAAAGAGCAACAGTGATTAGGATTAGACAATTTGTGTTTATTTTTGGTGGAAAATGTAATTCTAGCATTTTAAAATACAGACAAAGGAAGTTCACAATAAGCACATCTACATGGGATTAGTGTACAAGAACAGGTTGGCACCCTTTGGGTTGTAACACAACTGGAATTCCCTCACTCAAGAACTCCTTCCACCCAATCTGCAAATGTCTCAAGACAGTGACCTGGAGGTCATATCCCCATCTTTTCCTTCTGCTATGTCCAACAGAGAGTTATTTGGGCACAGAGGGGAGCAGAGATGGTGCCAGAAGTGCCTTGAATAGATGTGACCTCATTCTGAGAGCGCTGCAGTAGGGACACCATCAGATGTACCATATATACATCTGTAAGTGTATTTAATGGAAACTGCTATATTCTCCTACTGAGAGATAAGGATCTCCCTGGACCCAGAGCAGAATTTTTACTATTCCACTTGCAAAAGATATTTTTTTAAAAATTGTTTGTTTCTGCACCACTATTGTGCCTGAATGGATTGTATTGAGGGCTTGTGCTACGTACAAGTACAAATGGCCTTGCTTAAACAGAGCAATACTCATTAAATAATAATGCATCAGTGAGAGTCTCATTTTGTGACATGTCTAGCTGGGTTAAGCATTCTTCTGCATACATAATTGCCCTTCTTTATTCCAGAAACTTCAATTATTGAGTTTTATTTACCTAGGAGTAAAATATGCATCAGGACCTGTAACATATGCCCTTCCACTCATGCCTTGGAATTTGCCACACCTAGGCTACAAGATGTTGTCTGCAGGAACCCACAAAGATGTTTGTGATCCCAAAGAGTTTGTCTCCCAAGTGTGACTAGTCTCTTTCCTTGTGTTTTGAAGTAAAATTGTAAATTTGCATTTAGTCTTTGCCTTTGCCACAAGCAGCTCCTTTATTTCTTATTTCTCTAGCTGAAAAGCAATAATAATGCATGTACCTCCTTCAGAGCTCTCTTGTCTTCAGTTTACCATAAGCAGTAAGTCTTTCCAGAAAAAGACTCTTTGCAGGCTGGCTAAAAAACTGGGAGACCATAAAATCCACCGTGGCCTACAAGTGTGAGCTTCATATCGCTGCAAACTGCAGCCTTTTATTAAGCAGTAAAAACAGTGTCCTCTGGCTCCATCATTACCTGAAATATAAAGCAAGTCCTACTAAACAAAATGGACAACTTGGTATGGAAATCTCTAGGTTCCTTCCAAGTTGGTCTAGTCTAATCATAGCCAGACTTCATATGCAGATAAATTCATCAAGTACTTTTCAAACAACAACAAGAAAAAGAACATGGCTCATTTTACATTGCCTGATTTGTTTATAGTCTGTGGCAGAACTGATCATTTCATGTACATAAACATGACTTCATTGATATTTCTTAGTCTTGGGCTGTTCTTCTGTGCCTGGAGAGGTTATCAGTTACAGGTCTCAGTTTCAGGTCAGACACCTGGACACCACTATGCTCCACTATTTTGGTTGTCTTTGCTGATCAACTAATCCATTCCAGGGTGGAATTTACCTTATCCATCCAGAGAAATTGAATTTCTAATGTCAGCAAGCAGCCTGGGTTCCCTCCTGTATGTCTGTGCACCTCCTGAGGACAGGTAGCCCAAAGCCAGTGCCTAAGCTGGAGGTTTTGTCATTGTAGCTGCCTCACTTTTGACTGAAGAAGGACCTGGTCACCTCACCTGCGTGATGTCTGGCAACCCAGACATGAACAGGAAGGCTAGACTTGGATGTGAAACCTAAATGGCTTCTCTAAGACAGGCTTCCCAACACAGTACATGCAGGATCCATTCATCCCAGGGGGATGTTTAGAGTCAAGAGCTGCCACCAATGGAGGAAAAGAGACCAGGCTTGGGAATCCCAAACTCGTTTCCCCAGATTACCATGCCCCCATTTTGGGAGTCCTTTAATGCAGGAAAAAGTGGTAGAAGAATGGGTTGGCCTCCTGAGAAACTGAGGTTTTCCTGTCCCACTGCACCTCCTGGGATTTGCTCCAGCTGGAAGCCAGAAGCACAGAGCTCTTCCCAAGGGTGGAAAACAGCAGAGAAAAAGCCCTGTATAGTCTCCTCCAGAGATTTACTCCAAAGCATGGCTTCACTGAGCAGCTATCACTCACCTTCAGATATAGCCAAAATAGCAGGATTCATCTTTAGAGAACTAATTTTTGGAAGTGCTGAACGCCACCATCTTCCATAGGGAATGTGGCTTCTCAGCACCTCCAGGAGGGAAGCTCTTAGATGCCAACACATAAAGAATCTGCAAAAAATTCCCCAGTCACAGCATCAAACAGTTCTCCCCTGGGCCTGCCCTGATGTCTCTTACCATTCTAGTTCAAACCTTTGCTCCAGCATTTATTTTATACAAAGAGCTTGTTACCCCAAGGAAATAGTTTCCTCCCCTATTGACATTATAACTTTATTGAATTTTATATTAGGTATTCTGAAATATTTACCAGCAGGGTTAGCTATTACTGTATTTTTTTAACTAAATAATGTTGAAGGCACAGAGGGAAAGGGCCAATCTAGAGCCATGACACCCAATTGCAATGCTGGGGGACTGGGATCTACCCTGCTCTGCTTCTGCCCTCCTGGATGTCTCCAGGCATGATATTTAGCCTTTTCTGGGGTGATTCATCACTTTAATAATGGAATAGAAAGCGAGGGGGAATTTTCCCCTGGGTCTTGGTGTCTAGTGGTGGATCTGCTTCATCTCTCCACCACCACTGCCATCACAGTGCTAAGACAGAGAAGCAGAAACAAGTGTTAAAGAAAATTCAGTTTAGCCGATAATATTTTACAATAATACAATAACAGCCACTCATAAAACAGCCCCTGCCCCATAAAATTTACAATGTAAAGCAGACATATAAATGGAACAAAATGGGAATAGTATAATGACGGAAACACATGGAGTAGGGAAGCTGTTGACTAAAGCTATCCAGCCATGCGTGGTCAGAGGTAAGAAGTGATCCCAGCCTGGGAATTCACCATCCTTGTCTAGCACCCTGTAGAAAACCTCTCCAGCATCCATTTTCCAGGAGCAGTTATCTGTCTATTGACTGAGATGCAGCCATATCCAATACGAGCTTCATCAAGCAGACAGCCGCTACCAGCCAGAAAGGACCTTCTTCCTCCAGGAGATCCAAGGTCTATATCCATGGCAATTTCAGTCAGCTGAACTTAGACAATAGCCACACTTATCTGCAATGCTGCAATACTGGCAGCTAATGCACACTAAGTTAATCACTGGCATATTTGTAGACTGCCAAGTATATAATAGCGCGATAATGAATTTGTATGGCTGGGCCTATAAAAACTTTGCTTTTTATACTCAGGCATTTTAATTGACACAGAAATACATTTTAAAAGAGAAAGCAGGCTTGATGAGGTCAGCTTAAATTCCTTGCTATAATTACCAAGTCCATTGAACACAAATCTGAAATCATTTAGGTTAAGTTAATAACTTATGCCTTTAGTTTATAAGCACCGCATTACATCTCAGACAGCTCAGATCTTGGCTTTGCTAAAGTGGCCTGGCCTTTAATAAATTCCTCCCCACGTTTTTCATGTTATAGCTCTTTTACAATCATGGTTTTCAAATGGCAGTGCAGGTACAGTGTGTTTAAATCACCATAAATTAGAATTTCTTTTTTCTGGCTATAGCACCTTTATTGCAAGTTGTCGACTTTTCTTTCAGCCATAAAGGTTATTACAGGCGCAGGTCGGAAATGAAAAATACACCATGTGCTGTCTGCAGATGTCCCATGACAGACCCCCCCTGAAGCAGAATCACTTTCAGAGTTTTCTAGGGTGATTCTGTACAAATAGGGATTTTTTTATTAGCTTGGTTGCAACAACCTTCACGTTTACCACCTCCTGTATTGGATTTGCATGGCAAAGTTTTGGTTGCAGGGAGGGCTGCAGTGGTGGCTTCTGTGAGAAGCTGACAGAAATTGTTCATCACTCACAGTCCAAGCCAGCATTCAGTACTAGGTCAGATATTTCTCAGGAGGTTGGTTACCATCATATGATTGATAAATATCTCTGCTGCTGCCTTCTGCTTGTGCTGCCTTTAAGTTAAACTGGAACGGCATGGGGGTCCAAAGTCATAAAGCAATGATGACTATGAATAAGAAGGAGCCTTTTAGAAAGCTACTTTTGTAGAGTAGGAAGAGAAAAGGCTCTGCTTCTTCTAAGCAGCCTGGAGAGAGGCCGTGGGAGGTGGTTTTAGGAAACTTTGCCTAACCAAAGTACTTAGTGTACCTGTGGCTTCAGGTTTGTGCATTCATCAAATGGGACAAACTGCTGAAGGACTGAGGACAGGGGAGAGGCAGGAAAAGTGCCTCACAGCCCATGCCAGGATATGAGAACTGCAAGAATCTGTTTGGGATGCTGGGAGACAGCTGCTTCCATGCACCTCATCTCCCTGCCCCTTGTGCCCTCCTTCCCAGCCTCCCTCTTCTTGTGCAAGTTCATCTTTCCCAAGGATGTCAGCAGATCCCTGTGCACGGTATTAAGATAAGAAGCAAATAATGCTGTGAGGAATTTGCTGAGCCAGCTGGTCTTTTGCACCCTGTAGGATGCACAGACCAAAGAGGCGTCTGCCACACATGTCACACAGATGAAGCCAACTTTGCATTCAACAACTGCACCAAACAAAAGATAAAAGAAGTTTCAGCATAATAGATCATTCAAAGGGGCTCCAAATCCATGCTCCCACCCCTCCCTTTGTACCCTCTCTCCAGGTTGCTTAGCAAAAGCTGATTTTTATTTCCAATTAAAAGATTTCAGAGCAGCTTTTATTTATTATTTATTACTATTATTGCGTGGCCACTTTGAATCACACTGCTTCTTTCTAGTTCTTTAATCTAATCAAAAAACTGCAGCACACACAATTCCTTCCTGTGAAATGTTCCTGTGTTTTGTTCAGTGTTTTGCATAGATACACTCAGCTTTTTGGCACATTTTAAAGTGGCTCCAGATTCATGCCTGAATTGCCACTAGTCCCACAAGCAGAAATGACAGTGGCAGAAGAAGCAAAAAACTCCCCACTAGCCATGTTGCTGGAATCCATTTTTTGTCAGGGATACAGTGGTATCACCGAAAATTGTCATGTTTAATGTGGAGTGGCTGACATTAAGACAGAGGCTTGAAATGCGAAGAAACACGAGTACAATAATTGCAGCATCTTGTGGCAGAGCTCAAGATGCCGCCATTCTCCTGACTGCCAGCCAAGAGGAATTTCCCAGGAGCATGTACAGCAAAACCCTCTTCTCATGGGGCCAGGCAAAGTGGCATTTCATTACCAAGCAGTAACAAAGAAAACCTGTTTACTTCTGTGCAACGTGAGCATTCAAATTCCAGCTCAGGGCTTGTGCTGTTTACATTAGGGATGAAATGAGCTCCAAACACTGGAACACTTGTGAAGTGCTATGGAGATGCTGTTTCCAGAGAGAGGAATTTTTCAGAAGACACTGAAGGCAGAACAACACCCAAGTGCTACCAAGTGACTCGTGTTTGGTTCTCCAATCTAGTTATAGCATTTGAAATTCCAGTGGTGCTCTGGCACAGGCTGTGTGTGCACTCCAAGAGCTTGCTGTGCTTGGGGAGCTTCTCATATGAGACCCAAGGGAAGAGGCTGTAAAAATTGGTTAACTCAGCCCCACAGCCATGCAGGTGGATGAATTTACCCAAAAAGCAGCATTTTGAACAGTTTGGAGACCAAAGAACTCTGTGGCTGCTGCAGGCAGTACAGAAACAGCCAAGGCAAGGTGGTCCCTGCCCCCAGAGCAACCTTCATGTGACCAACAAAAAGCACAATCTTGCTCAGCTCCCATTCCTGCAGAGAGATAAAGAAAAGTCTTCTGCATCAACTGCTGTGGTGGGGATTGTGTCACTGCTTTTTGCTGGTGTTTGGTGGGGAAGGGCATTGCTGTGTTGGGAATGTGTGAATGCACTTTTGGGGTGCAAGTTTCAGAGGCTACAGCCACCTACACCCCATTTTGGAAGAGGCACTTAAGTAATTGAGTTCAGGTTTCAATGACAATTACACACCAAATCCTTCAGAAACACCTTCAGAAATACTTTAGGTGCCAAATTGCATTTGGAATTGCTAACTGCTCCTAAAACTCCACACCACCGGAATTTAGGGCTAGGGTAAGGGTAAGGCAGCCACATCACAGGTGACATGTGAGCTCATGCCTGTGCTTTCATCCCAAACACAAACACAAAGCAATTTGGATGGGCTTTTTCTTGGGAAAGGAGAGTCTGGCACCACCACTATCTGAGCGGAAATTGGCCACAACTGTTCGGAGGGAAGCGAAACCCTCTGGAACTGACAAGTGAAATATAATATTTTTCACAGCTGGAGATATTTTTTGAGAGAAAAAAAAAAAGTCAACATTATCAACATTTTCTATTTCCATACTTCTGCAATCCCTTCGTGATCGGGAGAGAGTGGGCTGAATACGTTGTAGCAGATTATGCTGCCGTTATTTTGGGATCCATCAGAAATACTGTAATTTTCCTGAACAATCTTGTTATCAAAAAGTTGTTGCCTAATTTGGCATTCTCAGAGATTTCTCTAGGTAAGATAAGATTTCAGTAAACACACTAATTTTTGGCTACATAACTGAGCTGTACTTTTCTAGTACAGCTAAAATACAGTTCATGATATAAAGGAGGGTTTCCCCCTGTCTCTTGAAAATCCTGTTCTATATTCTGAAGACTCCTCCCAATCCCAGTCAATTAATTCCTTTAGAAAAAGATTTCCAGAGCTTCATTTACATCAGACTAGAACTGTGAGGTACAAAGGTACATGTCATGCCAAGACTGCATTTAAGTTTTTGACTTTTGAATTTGTGGGGTTTTAAGGCAATTAAAGTTCAAAGTGGAGTTTTATTACAGTTCTTATTATGAGCAAACTTTGTTTAAAATCTTCCAAGGTGTCCAAAATCCAGATACAAACACTTCTTCTATAATGACCAGGAGATATTACAATGATCACTTCATTTGGCTTCTTTCATAACCCAGTCCAGACGAACACCTTTGATTCCAACACCTCAAAGCAACTTCCACTCACAAAATTGTTCTTTTGCTCTGACACATATGGACAACCACAATTCTCCACCAGCTGCCTGAAAACCTGCTAAGATAGAGGGTAGGGAGCAGAAACAGGGTGGGACAAGCAGTCCCTTGGCAAACTGTCAATGATCCAGCCACCAACTGAAACTCAGCATCACCAGGGCCCATGAAACTGCAGTGGTTTAAATTCTTTAAGGAAGGTGTTCTGGGCTTGGCTTTTTATTGTTCATTTTACAATTCTGTTTGTAACTTATATAACATAATCAAATGGCAAACTCAAAAGACAGGAGATAACGGTGACTTCCATGGTGGTTTTCAAGGTGAGGCTGCCAGAAAAGGGGATGTGGAAACACAACTTTTTCCATACTTAGCTATTTTCTGTAGATAGGCTTAAGCACTTATTATTTTTTTGTGAAGGACAATGGCTGATATTTCCTAATGAATTTTATTGTGGTGACTCAAAGTGTGGCTGCCTCAGGTTCAGTGCTCCCAGTCCATGACTGATGATGTTCCTTCAGCTGCTTTGGTTTACACCTTAGCACAAACCCACTTTTCCTAGACGAGAGAGATACTCAAGCATGATGATATCCAAAATAGCAGCTACAGGGTCTGTCAGGGACCAGCTTTCAGCACTCCACGTTTCACAACTTCCCTTTTGTGCAGCTAAAGATGGTTGTCTCCATTTTATGAGGAGTAGGACAGATGACCACAGTGCACAGCTTCTACACTGACCATCCCCTGGCTCCACTCTTCATCTCATGACTGCAAGTGTAGAAGAAAACCAGCCCAAAACTGATGCTGTGGATATGGGTACCAAGGTGCTCAGGTCCCTTGGAAATCCATGGGAGAATAGATTATGAGCTACATGGGGCAAGAAATACAGTCTAGCAGAGTTATTCACTTAGGGTAGAGTCCAAGCCAATAAATTTAAATAACAGTGATTAAAAAGAATCTCATAAAATATCTTAGTTGCATCTGCATTAAACTGAGAAAGTTTTCTCAGATCCTCCTCAATGCATGTTACACCTCAATCCTACTGTTATCCTAGTTACATCTCAGAACAGGAAATTTTCAACATCTTAATGACCTAGGGCTTGATCCCTGGTATAATGAAGGCCTGCAGATATATTCCCTGATCTGTGATAAGCCATGTACCAGAAAGAGGCATATCAAATTCCCATCCTATAGGAATTATTCTTTACTTGCTTCATAACAAATGGGGCTGTGAAGCAAATTCTACAAGAACACAACAAAACCCTGCATGCTGCAAGTTTTTAACACATGAAAACATAGCTATTTAATTAAGAGAGAAACAATGTCATACTGCACTGAAGGAAAAAAATAATTTTGGGAGCTGAAAGCCTACTTTTCTTCTTTTAGGACATAATCCTTTTACAAAGCTGAGAAATTCATGGAACACACAGATACTTTTGGTGTGTTCGACATCAGAAGTCTCCAATCTTTTCCTGTGAGACTCCATTCACACCCAGAACAAGAAATGGGTCATGTTTGTTCTACACAAGAGCCATTTTAGGGAAATTTGGCTGCTTTGGGCATTTTGAAGTTACTAGAAACAGCTCAGAACCAAAACAGCAGGAAACATAACCAGAGGATATTTTGACAACATTTAGAGTTTGGATTTTTTTTTTTTAATAATTGGCCAGACCTGTCAGATTATAGCACCATAAATGAGGATCCAACACCCCAAAGTCAGTGAAGTTTCATCAGCAGACAGATTTTGCTCAGGACTCATGGCTACCCCATTTCTGTACACCATTTCCAAGGACTAACAGCCTGTGAATGGTGCCAGTCAAATACGTGGCCACAATAAAAAAGGGTGAAGCGTGGTGACATTTCTCAGCTAGTCGGTGTAAGCAAACAAACAAAAATACAAAGGGAGGAAAACAGCCTTGGCACAGATGGGCTCTTTTGCATGTTGCTTTCCACACATAGAGCAATTTAATCTTGAGTCAGCACGAGTTAGCAAAGGAATGACAGGTTGTTACAATTACAAGCTGCTTTGGAAAGTATTACTATCAGTGCTGCCGCTATTTATGTTTGGTATTGTTATTGATGCTATTAATACTGCTTGTACAAGCATTTAATGTTACTGTACCCATGTAAATAACATCTGGATTAACAGTTGAGAGAACAACATGATGCAAACCAGATTGATGGCTGAAGACACGGCATTTATTGGGTCACATTTCTGGGCTGCATTCCTGCGGATGTTGTGTATTCATACTGTGAGAGTCAACGGGAGGCTTTTCTAAATAAGCACCCCAGGATCTGGGTTTTGGAAGAGGACATGTTGATGTGACTTTTATTTTTTTCTGCCTCTTCAAGGACAGATTTGTTTCCAGATCACAGTGGCAGAACTGACCACTGAAAATCTAAGTCCTTCTAAATTAGCCACAAGGAAGCATTATCCAAGAATTCCAGTCAGACCTCACTTCACATCTTGTTTGTATTATTTGTGGTCTCTGGCTTAACACCACAAACCATCCTTTGCCCCAAACTTCTTAATTACATACTTCTTAATCATAGCCAGGGCTCAGCAGAGACCTGAGTCTCACAGCTCTGAGCACAGAGGAAAAGCTGATACACGCTCCACAAATCATGTACAGTTTTAATAGATGATAGGAAAAAGGAGACAGCCATCTAACTCCCCTGTATAGCAAACCCCCAAGGGACTTGGTTGAAGGTTCACTCTAACTGTAAAAGTGCAATAAACTTTTTGCAAGTCACTGCCTCAGATGTGTGAAGAACATCCTATTTGCATTAGATGCCATCATTGCACACTTAGAAGTCCCCTCCAAATCTCTGTGTCTCTCCCACAGCTGTGGGAGAGTGTCCCAACACAGTTCCCAACCCACCCAGCTCCAGCACCTGATCCAGCTCCCATGGGGTGTGACAGCACGAGCAGAAATGCAGTCTGGTCCTCTCTGGGTGGCCTGGAGCTGTGCTGGGACACTGGCCAACAGAGGATGGGCTTCAGCTGCTTCAGGACAGGAACCTAAGGTCATTATAGGTGCTGCTGTCTGACCTCCTTCCCCTACCCCAGGTCTCCCCAAAATCCTGCATCACAGTTATATTTGGGTATGTGAATTCCACTCTAAGGGAAGGATCCAGCACCAAAGGTTTCAGGATCACTGCATTCTCCATCGAGGTGCCTGGAGACACATCAACAGTAGCCTTTTATTCTGGAGCAGATGTGCACTTTGGAAGTGAACCCTCTTACAGTCCTTGATTACCACACTTTCATTGGCATCATGGCACAGCCACAAAGCACTGGAAGGGGATTCCTTCTCAACTAAAGGGCCCTGGAAGATGCTCCTAGGGAGCACATCTAGTAAAGTCCTATCATTAACTGATATTTAGAAGCCATCCTGGAGTAAAATTCAAAACCACAGTGAGGATTATTTGCCCTTTTCATCAAATGCTTTTCTCTGCAGCTGTGCTCCTCTGGAACTGCACTACATCCACAGTTTATGCTGCCTGTAGCAGCTGCTGAAGTCACAGGTAAGAGAAAGTAAAGAAAACAGACTGATCTGAGCTGCTGCCAAGTGAGTACTGTGCTACCCAGGTCAAAAGGCTGCCCTGCTCCCCAGTCTGCTGTGAGGATGTAAATATACCCTGAATACATATCCCCTAGCCCAGGCTGGGTTCCCCATGAGGATGCCACTATCCCAATTTATTTAGGGTTTTTTCAAGGTCAGATGTCCTCAGGACATCATGTTCCTTGCTTACACTCAACATCCCACCAAGGCTGCACAGCCACTAAAGTCCCCCTCACCCCAAACAAAGCCAACAGGAACTGAACCAACTCATCAAACCCCAAAGGTTGCTTTTTTAAAGGTAAAGCTCTCCTTCCTGTCTGGGTATTGCAGACTTTAGGGAAAAGCCTTTCCACATGCTGAATCTTGCATTAATGTGCTTTATATTAATATGGAGATGAGGTTCATCCCTGACCCGTCACTGTGACCAGGTGAGTTCACTGTGACAGAAGTTCACTGGTTTGAGCTGTGCTGTGATTTTGGCTGTTGGGTTCCCTTGGTGTCTGTGAAGGGCCAGTGGATATAGCCTCATTTAGTCAACATTTAAATTACAATTTTAACATAAATTAGCAAAATGCCAAAAAACCTATATGTTAAATACAGAATGCGTCAAGAAAAATGAGATAAAATACAACTGCCTTATCCAGGTCGCTCTTCAAGCAGATTTCCTCCAATAGCAGAGAGAAAAAAATGGTCTTTTGCTGCTGAGATTGTAGTAAACAAGGGCTTGTAAAAGTGCATTAAAGCTGCTTTGTTCCTTTGGTTTATAAATGGGAAGTGCAGCCCCAGGTAACTGCTCTCAGTCACAGGAAGCCTGTGGGAAGTGAAGCCTTCTAGCTAGTGAAGCCAGCTATTTGGAGTTGAAATGCAGTACCTGAAACCCAGGGCCATCTCTCACGTCTCTTCTGATCACTTCAAGCTCCACTAAGTGTCTCCTCCTTTATTTATGGAGCATTTATCCTGGCCATATTTCCAGGGAATGGAAAACTCCCCTGGAGAGGCTTTTTCAAGCAATCACATTAAAAGTTAAGCATCTTAACTTCGTACAGTGGAGTTGTCCCCATGATCAGAACGTACATGCTAAACCCTTTTATACTCTGTTGTACATTGATTATACTCACTTCAGTGGAAAAAGGTAAAAAACATAATTTCCAGCTGCAGTTGCCCAACTTTTATGATATTTTATGTCTATCATTGAAATACTCAGAATGACCCATTCAATTTTACATTACAGGCATTACAATAGCTGTAATCATCACCAGGTTGTGTGATCACCTCCTAAGAATTAGCCATTAGAGAGGGAAACTTGCTTCTCAAAATGTGAAGCCTGCAGGCAACACAGGAAGCAACCTTCCCTATTTGAAAAAGGCCAATTTTTAACTTCCCTGGTTTTTAAACCTGTAGCATCAATAGGCAGATTTTACTGACATCAGGGAATAGTACATTCTTGGTCTGAAAGGCAATGGGAGATTAACTGTATGGTTTTGAATAGACACAAAGCAGGCATTGAAGCATCCCAGGGAAATATCCAGTCTAAGGTATGGCCTCCAACTGCAGCTGCTTTGGAGAAAAGGAATCAGCCCAAGATACCCAACCAATGCTAGCTCAGCCTGTACTAGCAGGGCATTACCAGCATCCCTATATCCCTATATCCCTATATCTTATATCCTTCTGCATGGGCTTCTCCTCACCCAGAAGCAGCCTCACCAAGTTTCTTTAAGGCCAGGCATCTCACTTGTATTTAAAGGTGACCTTCTTGATTCTCTGTGGTTCCACCGTGGCTTTCCTGCTGTCAAAGCATTTCTTCTTACTCTTTGAGCTGCTCGTTCTATGAAATGTTCAGAGACTGTTTAGATGAGACTGCATGCCAACAAATTACCCTGCAGAGCATCTGGCATTGGCATCAACTGAGGAATGGGCTGATGCCAGACCAAACCTATTACCTGGCATCCACACGAGCCTCTTAACCTTTACATGAAGCAGCCACTACCCGAGGGATAAAGTCGTATGTCAGGCTGCTGTGAAAAGTGGTGCCTGTGCTCCAGAGCAGGGAGTGCAAAGGAAGAAAAGACATTTCATCTTGATAATGCAGAGACAGGAGCTTTGGAAGGAATTTGGGAAGGTCTGTTTGCTCAGACTACTGAGGTAAGAAGAGTGTAATAGGGAAGGACTCAGAAAAGAAGAGCAAGTAATAGTCAACCCCAGAAGATGGTTTTCCTGTGAAACAAAGACTTTTTTACAACATGATAATCTTTTACAACAGGCTAGTCCTTGGGAGTGGTTGTATTTTATGGCATCCAAAGATGTGCCACAGGAGGTACAACTGGTTTACTCATCCCAAGAAAAAACAGTATGAGTCCCTCTAATATACATAGCACGTGTCCCATTTGTGGAACTTGCTCATAGATTAATATTACTCATTTTTTTAATCTATTACTCCCTGAGGAAATTAGTTTATCTTGAAATTCCCATATCTGTGGCAGCAGAATACTCTGGAGATCTGAGCAGAATGGGTCAAGTTTACTTTCTGGAAAATGAGTAGTTCATGTTCCAGGTGATGCACATATGGCTACTCAAACAACTGCATCCACAGATATCAATTTTTTTCACTTCTTCATCTGTTTTATTCTTTAAAAAAAAAACAATACCCATGGGCAAGAACAATGAAGGAAGTGAGAAGGCTATTCCAAATCCTCTATTCCACTGATGTCTAGAAACAAAGATCTTCTGACATAGCATATTTCAATGTCCTTTGTTTAACCTCCCCCCTTGAAAGATCTGAACACAGAGCCTTTGTTTTCTGGTGCTTTGTAGGCTAACCTACAGGTTATGCTTTGATAAATGTCCAATGAGCTAAGGAAACATCAAGGCTTTTCCTCAAGATGTGTAGTTGCTGTTTTGTCTGACATCTTCTATTCTTGTCAGACATTACCATAAGTATTTAGGAGGCCCTTGTGCCTCTGAAGCTCCTGTTTGCTGTTAGCATAGCGTGCTAAAGTACCCAGTGCTGGTATTTTATCCATTTTAGCCTCTTAGAACTTTACCAGGTCCTTTAAAATTCACACTTCTGGCTCTGTCCCAGGAGAGCAGGCAGCAAGTTTCATCTTTACAAAACAATCACGTCCCTGGGGCCTGACAGACACTTTAAAGCAAAAACAGAAGCCCAATAGGTGTTACATTGTGGTGCTCTGGAAGCAGGAGGCCAGTAGCAAATTACTTCTCTGGCATAACATGAATTCATTTATGGCAAAGTTCCTAGCACAGCCGTGGCCAGGCATTCTATTCCTGATATACAGCAAAATGTATACATTCCCTCAGTCTCCAGCTCAGAAACAATAAGTTGATGAATTGATCAGCAGTCACAGATCCACACTCCAAAATCAAGACAGTTCTGGTACAGGGTGCTACTGAGGCTGCCTCCTAGGGAGGGTGTGCTCTAGCATAGGTTTTAATAGAAAAACCTTTAATCCCATCAGTAGTGACATACTAAAGACCTTGGGAAAAAAATTGGAGGGATAAACCTGTATGACAGCACAGGAGAAGAGGAATGCCTGCTGTAAGGGCTGTTTGCTGTATGCATTGTGCTTTGATTCAGATCTTCATTGGTCTGAGATACTGGGTGCACTTCTATCCCAGACTGTATGGTGCCCTAAGTGCTTTTCCTCTCAAGAGCCTTTCCCTGAGAATCCTCTCCTTTCTGAGTTTAGGCTTGCTACCATGTGAGATCATCTGAGTTTGGATTTTTTCAATGCAATTTCAGGTGAAACTCAGGACAACATAGTCCCCTTCAATACCCAAATGATCAGGACAAAGGCTTCTCTAAACAGCTCTCTCTACCTCCTTTCTCTCTGGTCAAAGTCATACAGTGCCTTACCCGTATAAAAATCAGAAGTCAGTGTTTATACCTCTCAAGAAAGAGATGACAGAATTCAAGGAGGAACAGAGGGGCAAATTACCTGTATGCTTCCAAGATGATGCATAATCCATTCCACAGAAGAATTTGCATTCCTTGCTGAATATTTGACGAGCTAAACATGTTCTCAGTTGCCCATGAGAATCTACATATTTAGATTTCCCATCCTGTCCTTTGGTTCCCATCAAAGCTGGTCATCTCAGGTACCCCAGGCTACTTGGATAGCTGCCATTCAGACTTCCCACATTTCCCACAGCTAATTTTGGTCAATATTTGAACACAATAAAGCCTACCAAAGCTCCAGAGAATGTTGCAGGTCCAGGGAGATGGTTTCATATTGAGCACGAGCTCATTAAGGGCTGTATTGGTACCAAAAGCAACACCACCCACAGTCCTCTTGTCTCCTTTCCCAGCCATCCTCTTCCTCTGCTCTTCCAATTTCAAACATGAGATTCACCCCTGTGTTTTCAGCCAGATCATGAACTGGGGCTTGCCTTCACCTGGCAGTGCAATTACAGCTGTCAGGGCAAAGGAGGAGGCAAAAACACATGGCCCAGGATGGTGAAAGGGTGCAGATACCTCTTCCAGCTGATGGAACAGTCAAACTTCGAGCTGCTCAGGGAACGGTACCTTTAAAAATGCTGAGTTCTGTCAGAGCTGCTCTCTCACATGAGATGTGAAAACAGAAGCCCTGACCTCTTGTGGTCATTAAACACCACAAAAACAGTAAATTGCAATTTTCTGAATTCCTTAATCTTCTGTCTGAGCATTTTCTGCCATACATGGTCAAAACTCCAGCAGCTGGATTTACACCAGCTGAACCCCATTGGGATGGCATCAACCACAATTATTAGCACTTTGTCCAGCCCTCTAGAAATCTTGTCTGAAAGGTAGTTCTGTCCAACAGCAGAACCAACCTTCCCTCTGCAAATATTAGAGAGCTGCCTGGGCTACAACATCATTTACAATTTCAGGATTGTTTTACAGACAGATAGAAAACCATGTAAGTAATTCATGGCACGTTTGGGAGAAGTTAAAGATGAACTTACATTTAAAAGATTCATACCTGCTTCAGATGCCTGGGGCTGGAGCCAAATAAAATACAGTCTCCTGGTTTATTGTACATGGTGAATGATGAATGGTTGTTTCAATGGTAAGGAACTCATTGGGGCAGAAAGCAAACCAGCAGTGCCAGAGTGTGAGGTTAATACATATCAAGAGGCAGCTGCATTCCCTGAGGTCAGAAAAATGCTTAAACTGGAAGGCTGCTCCACCTGGGCAGGTGCAGAGAGCAGGCAAAAGGCAAAGGGAAGCCTACAAGCACCTGTACTACACCAAATAGGCATACACAAAAATTTCCTGATGGTTAAATGCACCAGGTTCTTGCCCCTTGCTATATGCTGATGCCCTTGGTGCAAGAAGTACACGGCCAAAATAGCACAGAGCATCATTTGGAGCATCTTGCTGTACCTCCTTCAGCCAGAGCAGCCTCCTCAGGGCAAGCTCCCATCAGAGGCTACTGCTGAGATAATTATGATATGTGACAAAGTGGGAAACCACACTGTGTCCCTTCAGAGAGGTGGAATAAGCTGTAATGGGGGAGTGAATGTGTGCTGCATGCACAGGAGCCCTCTGTGCCAGCGCAGTGCAAACACACTGCCTCCCCTCCTCACCCTGGGGCACCAGAGAGGCTGGAATCCCAGAGGGCCAAAATGGGAATTAGCCAAGGGTCCTGTCAGCATTTACCCACCTGGTTCCACCCACCCTTCAGCTGTTCAGGTTGGTGTTTGTGCAGAGCCATGAAGGATCCTGAGCCAGGATGGGGCCTTGTGCTCCAGGAGCAGCAGAAAAATCTTAAAACCACAAAACATGGTAATGCTTGCTTTAGTTCTGCAATCACTGCAAAGGGCCCTGATGACAGTACATTTCATTATTAAACTATTAGATAACATAAGCACATTTTTGGAAGCATTTAATTATGTATGTTACTCATTAAAAGTATTTCCTTCCACATGTCTTGTCCTCCTAAAGAACACGGAGTGCATTTATGAATAAATCTCGTTTCAGCTGTTTTCCCTGATAATAACAAAAGGTGCAGTCACGTTGTGATGCTCCTCTCACCAAGCAGGATGGAAGGAGCAGGAGGGAGCCCTGCATCCCCTGAGCTGCTCCTCTCTGCACCAGTACCCCCTGCCTCTGCACCATCCAGGCTCAGGCAGGGCTGTGTCCCACCCAGAGAAATCCTACACACATGTATTGACCTTTCCAGTCACTTGTGTTCCTCTGCTGGCTGTTTTCAAGCACACGCAAAGCCCTTTTTCTTTACAAAAAAAAAAAAAAAGAAAAGGCATGAGAAAGAAAGAGCCTCCAGACCCCCCAGAGTCAGGGCAGTGGCCTTGCCTGTGTTAGCACTCAATTCCCACCCAGATTTTATTTTTGTGCTGCAATCCTTGAGGGATCCCATCATTTTAGGTATGGGGACACTGAGGCACAGAGCTGGGAAAGTGTGGAGCAGTGGTCACTCAGGTGGGACTACACTGAGTTCTTCCACTCACACAGCTACTCTTGGAACTAAATGATCTTTAAGGTCCCTTCCAACACAAACCACTCTGTGATTCTATACTGGCAAAGCTCCAGTATAAGTGCAGGTGATTGTATTAAGGATTTTCCCATTGCAAACACATCAGTGTTGTTACAAGCCCACATGAAAGTGACCCCTGTCACTGGAGAAACAGAAACCTTCTCAGAGAAATAACCATAGATCCTCCCAAAAATCTGCATGCAAAAAAACACTCTCCTGTGTTTGTTTGGGTTTTTTCTTCCTGATTCCTCACAATGTTTTGCCAACACATTTCCCCTATTAATATCCCAAAGACCTCTTGCACAGTGGGGTTTATTGCAGGTTTCTATTAAGCATTTTCTGTGTTTACAAAACCCAACGAATTTTATGCATTTGTGAAGGCCACGTGGCTGCCCCTGAGGAACACAACAGCTCACAAGAGCCCTAATTAATGCCAATTACTCTTCCCATTGAGCTGCCTTGACTCCGTCATCGTTGGGGAATGAGGCAGGAGATGTCATGGGGAGCAACCACACCGGCATGGAGCAATCCCGTGTCACCAAGCCTGGGACAATGCTGGATGACAGGAGGCTGTGGGCACCCCCAGACCACACTTTGAACCCCGTGGTCAAAGGAAGGTATCAGACAGCCAAGACATGAGTGTTGCAGTTTGAGCCCATGCTCTAAGGGAGACTGAGGTGCTGTAAAGCTTTTCTCAGGGCAGGAAGGGGTAAATGCACAAAGGCACCCAAGGAAGAGCAGGATGTATGTGTATGAGTGTGTGTGCACAAGCACATGCAAAAAGAGGGAGAAACAAACCTCACACTGAAAATTAAAGCAAAGTCCTTTTCTGGGGGCATTTCTGCCCTGTCCTCTTGCTGTGGGGGGAAGTGTGACCGGTGCTGCAGTGTGCACAGCACGGGAGAGATGCTCCCACACACCAAACCCACCCAACCATTCTCTGCAATGTCATCCCCTCAGCAGAAGGACAAGGCACCAGCATTCCAAATTCTGCTCTGTGACACTGGGCTGTCACCAGGATCTCTCTTTCCCAAACATATGATGCACTAATGATGCCACCCAGGGATGACAAGTAGCTTAAGAGCTGGCTCTACCCTCTGGACACCTGGCACGCTAAACCATGTAGCAAGTGGCATGTGCTGGCTTGGGAAAAAGCCATCCCCACTTTGCACAGCCACCAGGCCCAACTGCTACTGCAGAGCCTCCATCTCCTCCTATTAACATAAGAAGAGAAAGGAAAAAAAAATCCAGGAGGAACAATTGACCTGACCCCCGAAGAAGCTGTACATTACTGATTCAAACTGCAGATGATGAACTATGATAGGACAGAGTAAAATAACAGTGTATTAAATCAGGGAAAGCTCATGCAATGTTTTACCATCACAGAATAATCATATTCATCTCCAAATCAGATCAGATTTTATTTTCTGACACTTATTGTCATAATGTATAGGACAATATGTTGTTTCTCCCAGGTAACAAGCGTTAGGACAAGAGATAAATGGCTTCAAGTTGCATCAGGGGAGGTTTATATTGGATATTAGAAAAAGTTTCTTCACAGTGGAATAAACTACCCAGGAAAGTGGTGGGATCACTGACTCTGTAGATATTTAAAAATCATCTAGATGTGGTGTTTAGGCACAAGGTTAGTGGTGGACCTGGCAGTGCTGGGACAGTGACTGGACTAAGTAATCTTAGAGGTCTTCTCCACCTTTAATGGTTCTGTGATTCTTTAAAAGCTCAGCACACAGCACCCTAACCTGGACACTGGTGCTGAGGAGCTGCTGCAAAGGGAAAGTGCTGGGTCTGCCAGCCCAAGCACTGCCAGGGCAGAGGGACCCAGACCCTCCAGCAGAGTCTGTCCCCAAGGAAGCTCTGCTTGTGGCTCCCACCAGGGCTGAGGGTGGTCCCCCCTCACTCATGTCATTGCCCTTATTTTCACAATCTTAATTTAGTGTTCAGTTTGGCACTGTTACCAAAGGTTTCCAGGAGAGTACAAAGTTTAGACAAGGGTCAAGAAGAGCTGTTGGGAAGTCCTTTCTTCAACTCAGAGGGTCATGAATTTAGCTTAGACATTGACTTTTCCTGTTCCCCTAGTGAGGGCAGCTAAATCCTTTGTTATTTCCAAGGAAGACCAACACACCTGAACATTGCACCATTTCACCTACAGAGACAATTGGCTTCTGCAGAATTTCAGGACTGCAGAAAAGATGATGAGGAAAAGTCACAAGATCTGAACAGGCAGAGAAGGATGAGGGAAGACAATCCTTACCCTGTTTTCTCCATGAAACAGAGGTGCAGAGCCCTGGAATATCTCTTTTTCTTGAGCATACAGCTATCCCTCCTCCTGCTCAGCACACCTCTGGTGCTGGCATTCAGTATGTTTCTGCAGAGCCACCCAGAGATACCCCACACTGAAGTGATAAAGAGCAAAGGCTGCATATTCATCAGAGGTGTCCTTTGGACTGAAAGCATAATTGCAAGGACCATCAACTTTCATATTTAGGGCCTACCTGTGCACAGAGAGCACAGGTAACTGCTCCATGCAGCTCCCCAGGTCAGGCACAAAGGAAATCCTGTTTGATTCACCAAAGTCACCCATGATGGTGCAGATTGTTCTGTCTCGTTCTATCCATGAGCTACGAGGAGTCTGAAATCAAGTTCTACCACATACCATGTAAAAATAAATAAAACAAAGCCCTTCTCTAATTAAATAAATGATGAAAGGGAAAGCTAAAAAGTGGTGCAGCTGGGAACCCTTTGAAATAATTAGATCTACCTACTTGGCTCTAAAGTTTTTTTACTATCAGGAACATCAAGAAAGGTGTCAGCTAAAGACCCTCTCATTTCTTAGGTGAACAACACTGAGGGATTAAAAACCTATTGAGAGAAGCCTGGGATTCTTTAAATTGACTGAAGCCAAAGTAATTCACCCTGAATGCAGGCCCTGAAGGTGACTGTGGAGCTTAGAATAAGGATGTCAACATGGTGCTTTCATCGTTTGCTACTGGAGCTGGTACTGCACATGGAGCTTGCCTTGACCATTTAATTAATAAAGGGACCCACGCAGCTGGAATTAACGTGAACTTTCAAAGCATCAAAAAGTCCAGCAAAGGATCAAGCTGATATTTTCATTTATATATATTAGCTTATTCTGGGCCATTGTTGTGCTCCTCATTCACATGGTACAGCAGCCTCTTACTCACACACACACCCTTACATACTTCCTTTCAGTTTACCTCCACAGTGCTTCTGTGTGATGGGGGCTATCACCAATTAACACTGACAATGGGAGCTGGAAGGGAATTTCAGCAAGCACAGCAGGGTTTTTTTCTTCCCAAAATCTTTGAGGAAAGGGATTATTTTCCCCCTGCCCTCCTCCCTCCAAAAATGGTGAGACCTATGCCAATGTTTTTCTCTGATCCTTTTTTCTATTCTTGATTTTACTCTGTCTCTTTTCCTTTTCCTTTCATTTAACACCAAACTATAGCAAGGACAATCTTTCAAAATCATTTTCATTGTAGTGTATTGAACAGAACTGGCTTTAACCCTGCCAGGTCAACATGGTCATTCCACTCCTCAGCACTCCACAGGTTCCTATAAATTAGCTCCTGAGAATCCAGAATTTATGCTTCCCCCACCAATGTAAATACTGCCTTTCCTCTTCTTCCTGTGCCAAGGGGCAAAGGTTTCAATCAATATTATCACAAAATGATATTTGATAGAATGTTGGTCTGTTTGCAGACTCATCAGCTGCTTTTTCACTCCAGTAATTCTCAAGCAAGGTGGGACTTCTGGTTAAATCAGTCTACAAACAGGGGTGATAGGGATTTGCAATCAACACAGATGGTCTAATCAAGCATAAGACCTTTGGCTCAGTGCAGGCATCACTAGATGACTTTTTCTACTTTGTTCATGAGAAAAGAACATAATAATCTAATTGTTATTTCTAGCCTTGTATCCTACTGTTTTTTGGTATCATGAGTCCATCAGCTGTGCTGGCTTCATGGTTAAGCTCTGCAGATAATCACCATCAAAGCCCCAGTGGATCACTACCCCAGATGCTGGGGAATCATGCACTTTAATCTGCCACAAATCTTTTAGTTAGGTGGCAAAGCAAGTAGAAATGGCTTCATATAAGCCCCTTGTTCTATGGAATGTTACCTCTTTAAAACTGATATCATCTCCTACTTTGAATTAAACACCCACTAAGGCCATTGCAAATATTCCTTACCATGGCCTTAGTGGGCATTTGATACAAATTTACAGAGCAAGAAACTGCCTCCCAAGCAATGCCCTGTCCTTTGGATGGGACATAAAGCTGAGACTGTTTGTAAAGACATCTGTCTTGAGGATGAAAATGTCTGGTGCAATCACACACTGAAGGGAAGGGATGTAATCCAGTGGGACCTGGACAGGCTGGAGAGTTGAGGCTGTGGGGATCTCACAAATGGCAGCCCCCTGAGAAGCTGAGAGGAACTCAGTGCAAGCAGATTGGTGGGGACACTAAAGACAGCTGTCCTGATCTTGTGCAACTGTGAGCACAGCAGAACACAGTTTCTCAAGATCAGGACAGCTGATCTTTAGTGTCCTCACTAATCTGCTCACACTGAGTTCCTCTCAGCTTCTCAGGGGGCTGCCATTTGTGCTGTTCCAAAGCCATCAGTCAAAGCCCCACCTCAAGGCCAGGCCACATCAGTGCTGCAGCCTGTGTGTCCACCAGAGCTGCTGTGCTCCAGCACAGAGCAGTGGATCCATAGTTAGCCAATTGCCTTTTGCACAGTAGTATCATTTTGGGAATCATCCTAAACATTGGGATAGTGGGGGACTATCAGAACTTACAGAAGAATCCATTTACTGGCAAGGAGTTGACACCAAGAGCTCTGGGGGAGTTAGGGAAAATGTGATGTCTGTGGTATGTGAGTGTGGTAACAAATGTCTGTGAGTGACAGAGGGAGCAACTGTCAGGATACCTCCCAGTGACATCTTTCCAAAGGGGAAACTCACGGAAATTTCTGGATTAAACACTACTCAGTGTTGAATGCCACTTCAGTATCTTTTAGCAGAAACCCAATGTCTCTCAGAAAGCCTCAGTTAAATATTTTGGTAGCTCCTCTGGCTGTTCCTCTCTACAGCCTGACAAACATTTCACACTGGTTGCACAGCTTTTGGTTGGAAGGAATCCCAGCTTTGTTGACACTGACTTCAGTCAGCTTCAGAGGGCCTCTTAACTCTGCTTTGGGGCTTGTCAACACACAGCGGACTGAGACACAATGCCAGCAGGCAGCTCCTCCTAGAAGACATTATTTGAATCCAAATTGTCTTCCAGGCACTTTTTTAAAAACTTCATATTGTGCAAGTTACATGCTTGTCAGAAGAAAAATCTGTGTTCATCCCTCCTTGTTCAAGTTTACAGAAGGTCATCTTCCCATTGCTGCACCAGCAACCCTGAAAATATCACACTGATCAGTCAAATGCTTTCCACATGGCAATGTGCAACCAAACACAACTTGGTGCTGCCAAATAATAACCATATGTGAAGAGAGACAATCACAAAAGCACTTGAGGATTACTTATATTTAGGAAAAAACTTCATGAGAAGTAATTTTTAACTTCTTTTACACGTATGATCAAGCATCATTATGTGGAAAGCTTCCACTATTCATTCTGCCTGCAATGTCCTGCAGCAACAAAACACCTCTGCTCAGACATGGATATTGGTATGTTTAGTTCTGTTCAATCAATGCACTCCTGGGGTTCACAGAATCACAGAATCATGGAGTGGTTGGGGTTGGAAGGGACCTTTAAGATTGGCCAGTTCCAGCCCCCACTGGGGCAGGGACACCTTCCACTATCCCAGGTTGCTCCAAGCTCCATCCAGCCTGGCCTTGGACTCTTCCAGGGAGGGGTCAGCCACAGCTTCTCTGGTCAACCTGTGCCAGGGGCTCACCATCCTCACAGTGAAGAATTTCTTTGCAATATCTACTGTCTTTCAGTTCACCTTTTGTCCTATCACAACAGGCCATGCTAAAACAACCCTCTCCACCTTTTTTGACTTTCTCATCAAGAAACGCCTCTAAGTCCTTCCCTGCAAGGCTGCTCTCCACCCATTCTCCACCCAGCTTTTACTTGTGCTTGGGATTGCCCCAGTCTGGGTGCAGGACTTTGCATTTGGCCTTACTGGACTTTGTGAGGTCCCCACAGCCCCACCTCTCCAGCCTGTGCATGTCCCACTGGATGGCATTCCTTCCCTTCAGTGTGTGACTGCACCACACAACTTGGTTCTCAAGTCTTTAAAAACACTCCACCACCTGCAAAACAATAAACCTGCACAGGAAGCAGCCTTGTACATTTCCCAATTTATTCAAAGGAGAAAGCAGAGAAATAGCATCAAAGAGAGAACTTTTCTCGTGACTCAGTAAGATCAAAGAGTAGTTTTATTACAAGCCCTGTTTTACTAGAAGATATTTATGAAGACTTAACTGAAGATGCTGTAGCTAATAGAAATTAGAATTATTTGCTTTTATTAAAGAAGAACCTAGAAACCTTTAGAAGGTTGAAGCTCTCTTGCACTAGTCTTAGTACTAAGAGTTGAAGGCATCTAGAATTTTTAAGAGGTTCTGCTCCAAACAGTCCAGGTGAGAAAACTTTCTTTTCAGGTCCAACTTAGGTGAAAAAAGAAAGCAACCACAGAAAGTAATCAGAGAAGAAACAATTTCACCCAAGAGCTTAGAGAAGCCAAGAATAAAATTACTCTTTCTGCCACAGCACTTGGTGCACTCAGGGGAGTGGATAATTGTGAAGGAAACCTTTGTCTTTGATCAGCAGTTTTGCCTACTCATTCAGCTAATTCAGCCTCAATTTTTGATGAACAGATTCGAAGTCCAACTGGGCTGGGGAACAGCATGTTGGTATGAAAGACCCACCAAGCTCCAACACGGGAAAGGTTCATCCTATCAGTGAAAATAAAGGTAGCAGGAGGAGAAAGGTTGTACAAAACACACTGTAACTTGGCTTATCCCTCCATCCTCTGTCAGGTGGCAGCTCAGGTCTTCCTGAGCTGGAAGCTGGGTGTGAACCATCATGTCTAATAGTCATCCGTAATGACATTTTTCATTACTGTTTAGTCTATTTTAAGAATGCTTGAACATTTGGTCTCTATAGCACCCAGAAGCAGCAAGTTTCATGGGTTACTTTGGATGAAAAATAGTGGCTTTTGTTTGTTTCAGGTGCACCACCTGATTATTTCATTGGATGAAGGGGGGTCCTGCATTTTGAGAAAATGTGAATAATTGTTTGCTTATTGCTTCCTCCTTTCCATTCCTGATTTTCATGCATTCTAAATTTTTCCCTCATCTGCTTCCCAAATTGAAAAGCCTGGCTTATCCCACCCACTCTTCCCTGTGAGGGAGAACAGGGCACACGCAGGAGTTGTCATCTCCTTCCATCATCCAGATCTGCTTCACCAGAAACTTCAAGCACTGGCTTTAGTTCTGAGCCCACCCAGGGAGGATGGAGGTCATGGAGGTAAATGTCAACCAGGCTGGGGGAGCAGGACAAGAAGAATTAGAAAGAATGCAAAGCTCTGAATATTGTCTGCTTCAGATGAAAAAGCCCTTCAAGTTATTAAATGAGGAAGAAAGCGATTAAAAAAGTAAGTATTGCTTGCTTTTATCATAAGAAACCAAAGCTTCGAGGCTTTCGTCCATCGTGAATGAGCAGAAAATGGGATTGCAGTTCGCAGAGTGTTTTGAAATTTTCTAATTATTTTTCATTAAACAAGGTCTGGAATAAACTGCTGTGGTTTCTCCCCACACTTCAATTTCCCTTATGTCAGCTTCATTTTTGTCTCCCTTTTTCCCAGTCATTTCAAAAATATCTGGAGATCAAGTAGCTGAAATTGAAAATGAAAAGGATAGGATGAAAGAGAGAAGCAAAAGGAGAAAAGAAGGCGGAGGGGGGAAGCTTGAAAAGATTTTCTCCAGAATGCATATCATGGGTATTTTCAGTGCTCGTTGGAAAGGTCCCATCAGGTTGTCATCTCAGCCCCCGTGGCTGTGCTCTGGGATCTCTTTCCTTTTTCCTTTTGTTTGCAGCCCGTCAGACTCAAAGCACCATATGGAAATGACTCACGTTGCTCTGGCCACAGATTTGGGCCACGACCACACTTCCCTGAGCCTCTTCAGAGACCTGCAAAAAACTTCTTCCTGTGAGTGCCAGCAGGTCCCTACCTACAAAGCAAACAGCAGATGCTGCAACGATGGGCAAATGTCCAAGTACGTAAGACAACACTAATTAAAAGGCGTTTTCTCATGAAAAGATGGAGGTTATTAAAAAAATAGAAATGCTTAGCTGGGAAAAACCTCCCATGCTGCTGTTCTGAGTGTACCACACTGCACCATTGAGACATGCAGAAGTACTTCTACGTTGTCTAATGGTAAGGTTACAGCATAATCTGTGATTAACTTGCTTCATGTTGTCAGAGGCTATCAGTCTCTCCAGAAGAAATCTGATTTCTGCCTCTTGCCCTGTGTCTGGATAATTGTCATGTCAGGAGGCTGCTCCCATCCCAAACAGCCTTCAAATCTCTGGTTCATCTGGGCAAGATTTTGGAACCCTGGATCCTGTCTGTCCAAAGACAGTATCTACCTGATTCTCCAACTTTTCTGCTAGGAAAAAATGTAGTTTAAAATGTGCAATTTGTTATTTTCTCATTGAAAACAGCTCCCCCAGCTCTCAGAGATCTCTGCTGAAATGGATTTTTTGCTCCAGTGGACTCCATTATCTTTTTTCCATGATTTTGCTCACCTCTACTAATGGACATGGTTTTTCACTGTAATTATTCAGTATGCAGGATGTGCTGATGACTGCTTTCTGTCTCAGGACATTTCCTTCCTAATTTGGAGTCAGTCAGGGCCTGAAGATGTCAATAAAAGTCTGGGGACAGAAACCAGGGTATTTGAAAATTTAGTGCAAGACAAACTTCTGGGCTACCGAGTATGCTGATGCAATATTGCAAAAATCTCCATCAGCACCTTCCACTGTTGACAGAGGTGCAGTGAGTGACCTAAATGTGCCCAGTTTAAACAACAGAACTGCACAGATACTGGGAGCATTTTTAAAGAGCAAGTATTTTTCACAGCATTAAAAAAAAAAAAAAATGCCCTTGAAATAAAAAACACATTTTACAAGCTTCAGGCTGGTATTTTACAGACATAGATGATTCAATAAATTACCCTTTGGAGTGATTCAGTGATCAGAGGAGAGGACTGGGAGTCAAGACTTCCCCATTTGTTCTTCTATTTACCTTTAAACAAATCCCTGGTGGGATTTCTGCTTTACACAGACATTGAACACCCACATCTCCTCCACACTTCAATTCAAAGTGCACTTGTTCATCATCTCCACAGTGTGGACTTTCTGTCTCTCTGGACATTAAATTAGTCAGTGTCAAGATAGGGTTAATGCTACTGACCTTTGGAAGATTTTGCACTTTTGTTTGCAGAGCAATTTGAGATCTTCAAATTGGCTGTTCCAGGGGTGCAAATATATTGCAGTGATCCTCCTAAACAAACCCTGTGATTGTCATTATGCAGAGCTCTGCCAGCTCCAGAGCTGGGTCAGAAAAGGTGTTCACAGCCATGGAGACAGGCAGCCTGGAAGGTGAGTTGGTAACACAAGCAGAAAAGCTTTTTTAGCAGTGTTTTACCCCAAAATCAGTAATAAATTTTAAAATTATATTTGTAGAGGCTCAGCCCATTGCTCTGTCCCTCTGCACTCACCGCTCTCTGTGCCAGTGGAGGCAGAGCCTCTATGCCCATAAGCAGGTGACAGAAGAACACAGATTTGATTTGAGCCACAAAATTTCAAATCTAGTGGGTTCTAGAACATACAGCAAAAGGGTTCTGCAATTTCCTGTGAGGCAGAAAATGTGAAAAAGTATCATCAAAGCAAATGCAGCAACGGTGCACAGGCAGGGCTAGGAGCTCTCTGGAGAAAATAAATGTGAATGGAGAGGGTGGGGGGACAGACAACAAGAAGGTTTAGACGATTGCTTTTCATTGGCCTAACTAGCAACAAAAAAGATTTGGGCCAGCTCCCAAGAACTGCTCTTGGGCAATCAATCAGAGATAGCAGAATTAAGCAGAGGCACCAAGCAAGTGACAGGATGTTAATTCAAGCTAGATTTTTAACAGCCCTGGGTGAATAACTTTCAACAAAGCATTTTCTAGCTGAGGTTTATGTACTTTTCTGTTTTTCTACACCTTTTCTTGCCACGTGGCCAAATACAGAATAGAGTAATCTCAAAAATTATTCCATACTCAGGATTCTGCATTTCTTTTGTCTCATATTCAGGACAGGTAACATTTCAGCAAGGACAGCTGCTGTCGTGTCTGATGCTCACCTCCTGCACTGAGGTTCACTGTGTGGCTGCAGGAGGTTGGAAGCTCCACAGAAAGAGCAGTGCAAGCAGAACAGCTCCTCATAAATATTACCAAATTCAAATATCCAATGTGTTTTTCCCTGCTGCAAACCTATTCCAACAGATCCTGGTGGGAATACTGTGGTAGCAAACTCCTTTCTTTGTGCTGTCCATGCCATGGAGGCAGTGGATTCACCATACCAGCCAAAAACCCTCTCACAAATGGATTTTTCCCAAGTCTCACTCTGTGTGTGTTCACTCAGCAGCATCCTGCTCCTGGCATGCTTCTAGCAGTGCTCCTGTAAAACCACAGCACACAAACACTGTTGTACTTATATTTCTTCTCCACAGCTGGAGGAAGTCTGATCTTAAAACTAGGTTTCTGCTGGGAATAAAAATAGTGGCTCTGAATATTCAGTGTTTGTTTATATCTCACTGCTTCCACTAACATTCCTGCCGTTTAAATTGTTTGGAAGACTATTCAGAGGAAACTAATAAGTGGTGTGAAGACAGGAAGAACTATAAACCACTGAAATCTGAGAACACATTCAGTGACGTTATCCACATTATTTGCTTGGCTCTGTTATTTAGAGTTCAAGTCAAAGGGGAAGTTTTGTTTTTAAAAACAAAGCCTTGCACACGTATGGACTGAATCTCTTTTCCTCGGAAGCTCTGCTTGGATCAGACAGGATCAGCAATCTTCATAAAAATAAAGAGCAGCAATATTGCACTTGCAATTAGGCAGATTTAGCCCTGATCCAAGCACAGACAGCACAATTCCCTGGGAGTTGTTGCAGGTTTGATGATGTTTGTAACTTTGCTAGCCTGTATTATCAATATATTTTCTTTTTTAATAGCTGCTTATGAAAACACTGACTTGCATTCGAGGTTTCCCGATTCTGAGATTTTAGGCAGGCAGCATTTTCAAATATAAGATCACCACTTTACTCTGGAGAACAAAGTCAAGTTTTGACTTAAGTCAAATGTAAAAACTACGGTAGAAATACTAGAGAAGAGAATTAATGTACCAGTGGTTGTACATGATACAGAACCACAGAAAAAGCTGAGTTGGAAGGGACAAACACTTCTTGAGCTTTGTCAGGCTGGTGCTGTGACCACTTCCCTGGGGGCCCTGTTCCCATGCCCAGTCACCCTCTGGGTGTTTTTCTAACTGTTTTTCTAATATCCAGCCTAAACCTCCCCTGACACAACTTCAGGCCATTCCCTCCAGTCCTGTCAGTGCTCACCAGAGAGCAGAGATCAGTGCCTGCCCCTCCTCTTCCCCTCACAAGGAAATTAAAACTGCAGGGAGGTCTCCCCTCAGTCTCCTCCAGGCTGAACAGACCAAGTGCCCTCAGCCACTCCTCACATGCCTTCTTCTCAAGACTCCTTCATCATCTTCATTGCCCTCCTTTGGATGGTCTCTAATGGTTTCATGTCTTTCTTGCCATGTGGCTCCCAAAACTGCCCCCAGGACTCAAGGGGAGGGTGTCCCAGTGCAGAGCAGAGCAGGACAATCCCCTCCCTGCCCAGCTGCCAATGCTGGGCTGATGCCCCCCATGACTCTGTTGGCCCTCCTGACTCCAGGGCACTGCTGACTCACATTCAGCTTGCCACTGACCAGCACCCCCAGGTCTCTTTCCAAAGCCCTGCTCTCCACCATCTCACTCCCCAGTCTGTCTGTACATCCAGGGTTGCTCCATTCCAGGTGCAGAATCCTGCACTTTCCCTTTTTAGATACTTGCTTAGTATCTCTTCCTGTCCTACATCCAAGTTATTTATGAGGATGTGAAAGAGCACAGGGCTGAGGATGGACCCTATGGAACCCCACTGGTGACAGGTCTCTAGCCTGATGACACCCCAGCCACTCTGTGCCCTGTCACCCATCCATGACAGGTTTATCCAGCTGTCTGCTGGACATCCAAGAGGATACTGTGAGAGACAGCACTGAACACTTCACTAAAAACCAAAAAGATTACACCAGCTGGCTTCCCCTGGTAACTAGATTTGTTACTTTGGTGTAAAAGGCCATCATGTTTGATAAGCAGGACTTTCCTCTCACAAAGCTGTGCTGGCTGTGAACAATAACTTTTGTCCTCCAGGTGTTTTTCAGTACTCCCCAGGACAATCTTCTCCACAACCTTATCAGGCACAGAGGTGGGACTGACGGGTCTGTAGTTGCCAGGGTCCTCCTTCTTGCTCCTTTTGAAAATCAGGATAACATTCACCAGTTTCCAGTCAGCTGGGACCTCTCCAGATTCCCAAGACCACTCAAAAATTGTCCAGAGACATTTTGGATGACATCAGCCAGCTGCCTTAAATTTACTACTCTGAGTTGTGTTTTCTGTGGATTATTTGCAACATTAAAAGATACAACATTAATATTGCACGACCTTTCTTTGGAAAGAATAAACAAACAGAGCATCTGAGCTTCAAGTGTTATTCCTGATTGGCTTGTTATAAAAATTCCCTTTTAAAACTGAAATAGACAAATCAAAGCAATTTTGCTATGAAGAATGTGTGTTAACAAAAAAAAAAAAAAATAAAAAAAATCGATTCCCTACATAGTGTATACATAAATACAAGAGATTTTAGCTTAACCTTCTGATCTCAACTTTTGTATCTCTATAGTAGCTGCTCAGAATGGGCATTCTATTGTCTGTATTAACTGGAGTGGCTAAGGCAGGCCCAGGGCTGATAATTATAATTTGGTCCTCCGGATGATTGAGAAGCCTTACAGAGGACTGCACAGTGCAACTTTAACAGCCCTTCCCGATGCCTAACTAGAAAATCTGTTTCAAAGGGGCTCCGTGAATTGTAGGGTACAGTCAATTAACTTGAATATTAATTATCTATAATGAATGTACCCTTCTTCGGGGCTTGAAAAGAAGCAAATTACTTGGAGAGGGACTAATTAAGATGATGTAATCTTGACCATGAAGAATAATTCCTTCCTAGTGACAGAAATGATCTAATTGAAGTATCTCATTAATTAATGTCTCATGAAATTGACTGATAAAATGCCTCTATGAATGCCTCCTGAACTTGGGGCCGGCAGAGCATTGTCGCGCATCCACTCCCGCTCCAGACCCTATCGCTGACAATATAATTAGACCTCAGAAGCATGCTGTGCTCAGAAGGATTTATAACTCTGCAGTGTGGATAATCTACAAATGCAAAGTTAAGACAATGCAGCTTGCCACCGTGAGATTTCTGAAGTCAATGAGTGAAGCCATAAATCAGCTATAATCCAGTGGATGACAAGTGAATTCCCCCTCCTCAGCCCCACAGCCTGCTGATAACCCTGCTCCAGGTGCAGGCAGCTCCTAAAGGCTTCCTAAGGGCACCATGTCCAAGCACTCTGTGTTAGTTCCCAGGTAAATAAAGTCAGATTCAAGGCATTTTATTTTCCCTTTTTCACTAGATCAGCACATGCCTGTGGATTTTTGCTAACAATGCTCCAAGTCCCTGAGACTGAGGGGCAGTGGAAACATTCCTCCCCTTCTACACTCCTCTTACTGAGGAGATCACTGTGTGTGACCAGCAAAGCTTTATCAAGAATAAAGACTTTGAGGTTCTGGAGTGTGTCCAGAGAAGACCAGTGAAACTGGTCTGGAGTCTTGTGATGGTGGCTGAGGCTGGGGGTGTTTACTCTGGGGAAAATGAGACTCAGGGGCACCTTCTCATCCTCTATAACCCCTGAAAGGAAGACGTATTCAGGTGGAGGTTGTTCTCTTTTCCCTAGTAATGAGCAACAGGACAAGAGGAAATGGCCCTAAGTTGTACCAGGAGAGGTTTAGATTGGGTATTAGGAAAACTTACTTCACCAAAAGGGTTGTCAAGCATTGCAACAGGCTGCCCAGGGAAGTGGTGGAATCCCCATTCATGGAAGTGCTCAAAAAACAGATGTGGAACTTGGGTCATGGTTAACAGTGGTAAACACTGGGTTAATGGTTGGACTCAATGAACTTAGAAGTTTTTTCCAATCTAAACAATTCTATGATTCTACAATTTGGGGCTATTTATTCTGGACAGAAAACTTGAAAGAAAACACAATTTGGCTTAATCCAAATGATATATGTTTTATTTTGATGGCCAAATTGTATCCGTTCAAAGCTTTGGTAATGTTATTTTTCCAATTTTTTCTGTCCCACACTTCTTAAAATCTTGAGCAAGGTCCTCTAAAACTGGCAGAGGGTTCCCAGGTTCCAGTGAAATATGATAAGCGGTAATAAATGGACTGTGGATGGTATAAAGGGAAATTTGAATCTTAGAACTAGCAATGATCAATTTACTACAAGCCTGTGGGAGCTAAAAATCATATAAGGAAACCGAAGAAACACAGCAGCCAGGCAGGCAAACAAGATGAAACTAGGCCAGTTCAAGGATGCAATATTGTTATTTGTTTACAGCTTTTCTGTTAAACTGAATTAAATGCCCACAGCTGATAAAAGGTTCATCTACCAGCACAGAAGCTCCTGAGTATCTCACTCTATTCCAGCACTAATTACATTTCATAAAGCCACCAAATATACCATAACTAACATTTATTGGCCAATGAAATGTTGCTCTAAGTTAATAATTACAGATATATGTAGACAATAAAAAGTGGAGCATCAGCCTGGATACAGGAGGGGAGATTAAATGCTTCTGCTTTTACAGAGTGTTGCTGAGAAGCCAAATTTAAGACCAGAGGCGACAGTACCCCAGGAAAGCCTGCAGGAATAGAGGAAAAAAACCTTAGCTGGGGAATTATGTAGGAGAGGAATATTTATTGCACCCATCTCAAACTTTCCCAACACTCTGATACTATGGATTCCTTTTTATTGCTGAGAAAAAAGCTCAAATGGAGGTACTGAGACTTCTGCTTACACCTGCAGAGAAGCTCCCACAGCCCCAACAACAGCTGCAAGCACATAACCCTGAACCCTTTACAGAGCACTTGGGTTTATACAGAGCTGGTGCACAGCACAAACTTCTCTCTCCTGCATTCCCAGTGCTTCCCTGTCACCTCTGCTGCTTGCACAGGGATGGGTGGTCTCCTGCCTCAGGGCAGGGTGGAAATGGAAAGGAGCCTGGCCAAGCAGAGCTGCCATTCCTCCTGTAACAGAGAAAAATGTGAGACCTGCTGCAAATCTTTCCAGGAGCCAAACCAGGCTTCAGCAGTCCCCTGACAGAAACCAGGAGGTCACCTCCTCTCTGGTGTTCCACCAGGACAAGGATGAATCTGCTTCTCAAGCTCATTCAGGAAAAAGCCCATGAGTCAGAGTCTGATTGTTCTATTAGCTTTCTTTAACCAGATGAATTGGAAAAAGTCTGATTAAACCAAAAGGGAAGCCAAGGGAAGAATCAACCTCATTCTAAGTCCTTTTGTCACTTGGCTGCCAGGTCACATCTTCACTGCCATTGATTCCCACGCAGCCAATAACCAGATACTGGGGGTTTTCACCCTACAGTACTTAGAGCTTTGTCTGAGCTGGCCTGCTTGGGTACAGAGTCTCCCTCTAAGGCTCTTACTTTCTAATGTAATGAGATTAAAGCAGACTTAAAAGAGCAGTAAGGAGATGGGGAAAGTCAAAAATACCATTTACTGTAAATAAACGCTCTGTCAGTTTGAAGGCACAGCACCATCATGGTTTGGGCAAAGCTTCACCTGGCTGAAGGTTGTCACTCCTTGCAGACATGTCACTGTGGATGGGAAGGAAGGCTGGGAGCTGAAGAAGAGATCTACATCATGTAGGATGATGTTTTCCTGCTCTAGCAGCTTTCTGCAAGTAAGGAGAGGATCTCTGAGTAGCAGACCAGGTTTGATTATTACTCCTGCAGTCTTTATGGTTTTGAATAGAGAAGATGAATGTTCTCACCACCTTCTAACACTAAAGAACTAACAAATTCCATAAATTCCAGCCAAAGGTGATTTGGATAGTGGATGCCAACAAACCTGGTGCAACATACCATGACAATACAAACGTAAAATTCATGGACATATTCAGGCTTAAAGAGACACACCCATGAGCCTAGTGACCCAACTGAATTTTTCAGGGACAAAAATGAACTCAGGAGAACACAAAAAAAAATTAGATTCAAAAAATATTTGGGGAACAGCATTTAAGAATTACAAGAAACCACCCAATTTTCACCAACACTGTCCACTGTTAGAAGAACAGATTGTTCAGACCTCTGTCTAGAGCTGTAGTGATGATGTTGAAAGGAAACAAAATGGGTTCTGTCTTAGAAAATTGAACCATTGCACAGTTATAATTGAACACCTACCTACCCCTGATAGCAGAAATATTTGGTACATGCACACCATCAGCCTAACTGAGGCTGGGCCAAGGCTTGCTCTGCCACCTGCTTTGTGGGGGACACTCTCTACAGGACAATGTGCAAATCTCCATCCTGGATGTGTTTCTCCCAGGTAGCAGCAGGATGGTCCAGACTCAGGACAAAATAAAAGCCATATGTAAGCACTCTGGGGCACAAATAAATTCCAACTGCAGAGCCATGCAATTATGGTTGCAGGAGCAATGTGAGACCAGATCCACCAAGTCTTCCTCTTCCACTGTGTCTCAGGGCCTGCAGACAGCAATCTTCTGCCCAACTGCACCTCATTTTTTGCCACTGTGGTTATAAGGATTGTTTTGCATCTGTCCAACTGCTTGTCCAGAGTCAATGAAGCTACAAGACCTTGCACTCCTGGAGGAAAGGAAGACATTGGTCAATGATTTGTATTTTTCTTGCTCTTAGCATGGTCATATTCATACCTTCTTGGTGGGGCAGTTCCATCATCCACAACCCATGTCTCCTTCAGCAAGGAGGAGGGCACACAGAGATGACAGAGGGCTGATTCATCCTGAGAAGGTTCCCATCCGTTTCAGATCCTACCCTACTACTGCTGAGGCAAGTAAAGTCCTTTCAGAGGCTTCCAGCTTTGTGCACACTTGAATTTCCAGTGGCAGGATTAGAGACTGTTCCATGGGCTGAGAAATGCAACAGTAAAAACCACGACCTAATATCCAAACTAAACTCCCCCCTCCCATTGGTTTTATCACATTACTCCTAATTAATCCCTTTTGCAGCAATTATTCTTTTTCCCTGGCAAGTATGATTGCTGATTGTTGCCATAGGGCCAATTCTCTTTCACGTTAAGGTTGGCATAAATCTATTCTATAGGGGTGTCAAAGAGTTTGAGAGGTTAAGTTTTGTCTTATTTCAATTCCATGGGGAAAACACTGTAAAACTATCCAGACGTTGCCCTATTAGTAGTGAGAGAACAGAGATGTCCTGGGCCAGGCAATGTGGTGTAAGGGAGAGGGGATCTCCAGTCCATGTAACCATGGCACCTCTCCAGTGCCCTGGCATTCACTGCAATCACTACATCCCCTACAATTTGCAGGTCGTTTCAGTATCATAAATGATAAAACAAGATGTAAGGCATCAGGGAATAGCCTCCTGTGGATGTAAGCACATAACTCCCATTAATGTGAACAGGAGTTGTGCACAGGCAATGTGCTGAGAATGTACTCTCTGCTCTGCAGAGCACACTCGGCAAGTCTGAGTAATCTGTGGTTGATTTTAGTTTTCTCCCCAGAGCTCCCAATGAAGGGGGAGGCATGAGAAAGCTGGTGTACAAGGCATTAGCATCAAGGCACAAGTGAAAGAACACTCAATGGGATTATTAGTGCTTACCCAGCACAGTAATGGATGGTGTCCTATAGGAATACTTTACATTCAGGAGCCATGAACCCAGCCCTTCTTTTCAGTGCAAATGAGGAGTGGTGGTTAAAGCAAAGGGGAACAAAGTTGAGAGCAGAGGAAGAGCTTTTTTATTTTCCTTTTTATGGCCAGGAGAGGCTGTTCCTTTCTCTTGTCTTCATCTAACTATTGGTTGAAGTTTACCTATGTGCTCTGAGCACTCACATCCTTTTCTGTTGACGAACTCCCCCCGCTGCTCTCTTGTTGCCAGTCCAGCTCACCATCAGTGTTCCAAGAGGATCTGGTGAAACAAGAGACCCATGTAGCAAAGAGGGAGAGAACCCCTGGAGATGAATCCTCACCTGCATGGGATGAGCTGTCACAGCAGAGGATGATTGAAGCATTGAATCTACACTAGGACATTCAGGGAAATTAATTCACTTTCTGCTCCCACTTTAAATTAATTTGGATTATTTAATCCACATTAGGCTCCTTTATGCACACTCTCATTCAGAATTAGAGTGCCACTAATTCAGTTTACAAAGTAAATTAAGCTCAGCCAAATTATGCTATGTTAAACTTGAATGAGGGTCTATGAAGAGATTTAATGTGGTTTAATTATCCACTTTACATATCAAAAAATGCATAAAATAACACATTAAATGACAAAACCAGTCCCTGGAGCAGAAGAGAATGAAAGCTGGGGCTCCTCCTCCCAGAAAAGGCCACTGGATGAGAGTCAAATGCCTTCTCCTTGTGTTGGGTTAGCTTCTCATTAAACAGGAAGAGTGGAGGCCTTTGAGCAGCTGAAGGTCAACTTCTTTTCCCTGTCCCTTGTCATGAGTTGTGAGACAACTCTCTGGAGATGTGATGGATCAGTCTCCTGGATGCTGAGAATGAATTCTCTATTTAGGATACAGACTGGGAATATCTGCCCTAGGCATCTTCTGAGGATTTTCACAGCAGGAAAAGAGCATCCAGCAACTCAGTGCTGAAGGACTGAGGAGAGAGAAAGACTCCACAGCATTTCAAAAGTGGGCTAGAAGACCTCCAAGCCTTTGGCAGCACCTATCAAGACCTCCTGAAGAATGGTAGTTGTTACAGGCAACTGAAAAACAGCAAATGGAAAGAGAGAAAGAGAAAGAGAAAAAGAGAGAGAGAGAGAGAGAGAGAGAGAGAGAGAGAGAGAGGAAAAACAATTTAATTTCAATTTCCAAAAAAATACAAGCACAAGATTTGAAGATCTTTCTAAATATTTACAGGACACCCAGGAAAACTGAGCAACACTCACATTTGGATTATTTTGCTGTTTAGATCAAATAATTTCTAAACAAATCTGATTTACTTTGGCAGAGTGAATGGAAGAAGAGCAGTATAGATCATACCTCAGCTTCACCATCTTATAACATTTTGTATCAAGGTACTGAAATATGCTCTAGGTAAAACTGTTATTGGAGCATGCAAAACTATGCGAGAAATGATAAATTAGTATAATAGCAATCAGCAGCTCACTTGCAAGAAGGAGGTGTATATCAAGAAAAAATCTTCAAGGTTATGACTGGGATGTCACACTATGCAATATTTTCCTTAACAACATAATCTTTATGTTTACATATTCACACACAACACCGCGGAGGGAGGGGCTACCAGCACACCAGAACACACAGGGCTACAGCTCAAAATCATCCTGGCAAACAATAGAAGGGGTCTGAAAAACCAGGATGTAAATGAGCTTTTGTCCTCAGTAAATATCAGGATCAGAGAGGAGCAACAACTGTATGACTACAAGCCAGCAACAACAGACTGGGGAATGAGATCTGCAGAGAAGGACTGGAGGGCTGGAGTGGATCAGCAGCTAGATGTGAATCAACAGGGTTGTGCTGAAAACAGCTAACACCATGCTGAGGCATGCAAAGAGCACCAACATGTTTGAGATGTGTGAAGAAAGCCTTCTGCTCTGTTTGCTGCTGGGAAAGGCTTCACTGGAGAACTTTTTTTTGTTTTGGCCTCTGTATGTCAGAAGAAGTTGGATTAATGCAAGAGAGAGAGAGGAGATACAAATTTTAAATTAAAAAAAATAATTTAAAAAAAAGAAAACAAAATTCAATCCATTACAAAAAAGACAGATATCATGATTTGTATAGAACAAGAACAGGGAAGACCAGAAAACAAAACATGTAAAAGTAGCACCTGGTAGTGTTTGAAATTATTATCACTGGAGTGTTTCAAAAATTATATACAGAAGGTTTTGTTTGAATTGAAGTAACACACAGATTGAGGAACTGATTAGATCACTGGCTGGGTCCCTCAGAGACTTTTTACACCAAGAGATTTAGGTTTGTTCCCATTTTGGTGGGACAATGTGACTTTGGTCAGATCACTACATTCCTCTACTTACCAGTATTTACATATGTTCTATAAATATACAGAAACTCATCCATTTCCAGAAAAACAAGAAAGTAACACACCAAGAAAATTTGTCTGGTCATGGATCTGCCAGGATGGAGCTGACTTCCAAAAATCAGTCAAAGCTGATCCACCCTACTATGAACAGTGATAGTACAGATCAGGCTTCTTCAACTAATTTTGTATATCTGCAGTAATGAGAGAAGAAAGGTTTTGTAGTCTAAATAGTTGTCTGGATTTCACCTTAAGGCCTCATTTCCTCAGAGAAAATGGTTGAACAAATACTGTTCCAATAAAAATCCCACCCATTTGCAGCAAACAAGAATGGTTTCAAGACCACAGGAGTGTAGAACAGTCACCAAGGCACCACTTTAACACTGAACCTGCACCCAACTGTTTCTTGCTCAAAGGACAGGAAAAAAAATGAGTGTAAACACAATGAAAGGAGTATTGTTTATGTGCCACCCTAATAGTAGCAACCAGGATCTCTGGCTGATTTTGCTTATCATCCATTAAGGGAAACAGCTATAGGTCATCTCTGTGATTACCTAACACTCAGGAGAAGCAATAAAGCTCAGCTGGAGGTGTCACACTGCAGCAAAAAGTAAAGGCAGCCCAACTCTCATTTTTGTTTTTCACTACATTACTTCAGTTAACATAGTGCACTGTTAACATTAACTCCTGGCCATATATTGCTTTATAGATAGACAATCAATACTGCAACTGAAATATGATTTTGTTAAAACATCTAGGGGGCTGTATGCATTTAGCTTTCACACTATTTTCAGAAAATGAACATCAATATAAAAATAATGAGCCTCATAAAATAAAGCCTCGTTCATGTGGCTGAGCTGGCTTTTAAGAAAGAGGGCAGAGATTTATACTGAAGGCACCACAAAAGAAACAGCTTAGAACAACATTCAGCATCTCTATCAACCCCTGGAAGGACAATCAAGGCCAGTGCTGAAGCACAGTTTGCCTTTGCTCACTAGGGCATCCACTGGGAAGGCAATGCTTGGCAGGAGCAGTTGGAAACACCAGCAAGAGAAAATGGCAGCAGAGCCTTGAACAGGAATATAAAATTACCTCTTTTTTCCAGATCCTCATAATAAGTCACATGTCACATTATTGTAGACAAGTTGCTTTTGTTTACAAAAGAACTCAAGAAATTCAGGAGAGCCCAGCCTGGACACTGCAGGGCCAGCCAAGAGGAGAGGGAAGTCTGTGGGCACAAGGGTGCTGGTACTAATGATGGCAAAAAAGTCCTCCTTCCCTAAAAATGCAGATTCTTGGACAGTGGTAATCACTGTTGTCTTACCAGCTACAATTTTTGTTTGGTTTTCCCTAGGACAAAACTAGTGAGGGTAGGGTTGGCTTTGAAACGTGACAAAAAGGAGTATTTCATCTCTTTGACAGACAAGTGGTATAACATGAAACTTCGCATGCTGCACCTCAAAAATTAAGGAATGTGGTCATGAAAGTGTGAGTGCCACATGCACAAGACAGTCTGTGCTAAACTCCTTAAGGCACGAGCTATACATCAAAGCCAAGATGAAATTAGGACATGTACATTGAAAATGACACCCTCTTCCTCCCATCCTTATAATTGTCAGGATCTCATGCTACTACTTTTTTTAAACCTTTCTGAAACGTTTGCAGTGAATGAAGAGGTGACAGCATTCCAGGAAGTAATGTTAAAAGGGAAACCTGTAAAACAGCTGAATGACAGTAACCTGAATCAAATCAGATGGGGGACAGGTCCCTTTAGGATCAGATCCCTTTTAATTTATCTAAAGCAAGTCTCACTTCATTCCATCAAGCTCTTTTCACAAGATGTCTTCATTCAGAAATGAAGGTTCCAAAACAACTTCCTAAGACATGAACAATCATCTGTTCATGGCTTTCCGTTTCCACTCAGGGGACATCACAGGTTGGGATGTCCCCAAGGAGAAGATGATCAAATGTTCAGTTCAGTTCAGTTGAGCCATTTCCAAGTTTCACCTCCTCTGCAGCTATCTCTGACCAGCAGGAAGCACCACTAGAAGCTCTACTCAAGATCAGATCTGAATGGATATCAGCCCATCAGTGTTTCCCTGAGCAGCAAAGCTGAGACTAAACATGGGCCCATGCCAAGAATGAGCAGGAGGTACTTCAGATCACAAGAGCTTGAAGAAAACTGATCATATCTTATATATTGTAGATGTTCACCTGAGCTTGGTTTGTCATTTTTCTTCTTTTTATGTGGATGGCTGATGTGAATTTATGGAAACTTTAATTTGTTTCAAGCACAATAAGACATGCTGTGGTATTTTAAAAAACAATTAATCATCTTGAGTTTTCAATTAAGGATGTGCATAGACTGAACAACTTGCCACCCCAGCAAGGCAGGAGGAGATGATTAAAAACCTCCCGTTCTTTTCAGGTGGTGTACAGTACCAGCTGGCTTCTTCTTGCCTCAGGGAAAGTCCTTTCATCTATCACATGTTGTGTTATGGGTGGATTATGTCATATCAAAGCCAATTACCTCATGTTATGGCAGCTCCTGACATAATGTAACAGAACGTTCTTTGGACGTGCAGCTCAATGCAGGAAGATGCAGATCTGTAACACCCAACAGGCTCAGCACTGTCTGTACTGCGGGCTGGTTTTGTGTGCCAAAACAGCTCCTCACAGCTCTCTTCCTCTGCCCAGCCTCTGCATGGGCTCCAAACCTGCTCTGAATAATCAAACATCATCTCCAAATCCATTTGGAGGGGAGCTCTTAACAGTAAAAGTCCCACACCAAATTTTTCTATTTGCTGTTCAGGCACGAGGAGAAGCAATGATGGGTACAGAGATAAGGATGGAAGGAGGGAAAATGGGAGTAAGCCCAGGAACACAGGCACAAACACCTCCTTCAGAAGGCAAGCCAAGCAACAGCCTGAAGCTTGATGAAATCTGGGAGGCTGGTCTGTCTGTTTAATATTTGTTTACATGTTTCCTTTCCTTGTTTCATTTGTCCCAGAAAGACAAGCTCCCAGGGAAGGAATTTAATCACTATCTTACTTAAGAGCATGTCAGAAAAAAAAACCTCCTAAGAGGATGACAAGGTTTCTATCCTTTCCTGCTGTGAGCACAAGGAGTGGATTCTCTCTAATCCTCATTCCTGCACTGTGTTCTTCACCAGGTGCACAGGGGACCGTGAACATGAAACTCAGCCTCTTTCTCCTTTCATGGACCTGCCAGCTCAAAAAGTACCTTTTCTTCCAGTCTGAAATCAGATTCTCTTCATGTTTCTTCCCCACACAAAATGATGTTAACTAAGCAGGTCTAAGAAGGACTGCACAGACCTCAACCTGGTTCCAGTTGAGGATCCAACTCAACACATATCTTCCATTTTTCCTCTTCAACTCCCAGAGCTGGGTCCAGGGTGAAAGTCACTGTCTCCTTCCTAGCTCAGAGGAGTCACTAGATCCTGGCTGGCCAATCTGTTTGTAGATTTGGGCATATCCTCCAGAGTTTGTAGGACATCAGTGATCTTCATCCAAAGACCCAAGGGATCAGCTCTTGGTTCAGGTGAGTTTGCAATGGTAGGAGAGTGATACTCAGGAGTAGGTTAGAAAAAGGCACACACCATTTTGGAGTAATCACAGGGTACATTATCCTTCATCCTTTGGTATTTTCCTTCAATGGTCTTTAACTCATCTTATCTGAAAGGATCCTTCTGTTTTTATCAAGAACCAGAGATGACATATTGTCTTCTTCTCATTGCCCACACTAATTCCCATAAAGTAATTCTTATTCCCTTAAAAATTACTCAAAAATTTCTTTAGGTTGTTCTGCCTGTGTAGAGAGCTGAGGAAAGAGCCCAGAGACTGGAAAATGTCATAGTTTGCCATGCAGGTTTTCCCTCCCAAGCCAGCAACCTTTTCCAAGCCTTAAACACCCTACACATTTTATGAATTCTCCTGGGGCTGGAGATGTGGTTCCACTTATTTGTACAGTATATAGCCCAACATGGTCCCATTGCTCCTGATTTATTCTGCAACATAAACATTAAGTAATATATTATGACCTTTAGTTGATAACAACACCAGGGTGATGAAGATTTTGGCACAGGATGAGCAATGTGTCCTGGGAGATTTTGATTATACCCTTGATATTTAAATCACTCTACAAATGGCCAGCTGAAGAAATCCGATCATTTTGAAGATCTGGACCCTTACCAAAGAAACTGAGTCTCCTTCCTCTATCAGACATACCTTAAACACTTATGTCCTGTTCTAGTTGTTTTACAGCCACCACTGGCACAGCTCCAGGGAGGGCACTTGAGCCCCACAGCAAGGACTCAACTGTGCTGTCAAAGCCAATCTCTAAGTCAGTGGTGCTGGGTAAAATCTCACCAGGCAGAAGCTGGGATGTGATGAGAACAGTAGAGACAGGAGAATAATAGTCCTTCTTGCTTAGTGGGTGATGTAACTGTGCAAAGGTTAATAACAAAGCTCCTCCCCACAAGTAGAACAAAGACACATGGAAGTTCTGAAGTGCCTTCAGGTGTATCTTAGGTCCTGTATATGATACAAGGCATCATATTTATGCATGTGTTCCAGAACAATCCCTGGATGAAGAACAGCATAGTGAGGTTAGCATGAGACTATGCCTGAATTCATTAGCTGAGGCACAGGTAATGACTTTTTCTTTCTTCAACATAACTGACTCCCCTTGTTGTCTACACAGGGACGTGAGAAAATGTCTGAGTGCAGAGATTCACAAGGTTTACAATCCCATAAATGACATCCTCTATGCCATACCACATTGGTTTATTGAAGTTTTGGTATTTTTGGCCATCAGATGCCAAAATGGGTGACTTTAGGGGAAAAGCTGAACTGGAAGTGAAGCACACAAGAAGCACATACAGGTTTTGGCAGGTCTAGGGATAATGGTGAGAGTACAACAAGCTCAGAAGATTTACAGATTTGGCCTGATATCCCAAACTCATCTGACCTTGCTAATCTTCTGCATTTCCACTATCAATTATGATAAAGGGAAGCATGAATTAAATGGAATAGTTTTACACACCTTTCAGTAGCAAAAGGATTTGTAATTTACGGAGTCTTTTCCTTCCACTGGAACAGTAACTGGCAAAACTATGGGGCCTTGACAGGTTCCATATAACATTAAAGCAAACAGTGAGATAATAGAAATCACATTTAACTGCCAATGAAGAAGAGAAAAGCCCAGCAGTTCTTATCTCTGCTTTATTGGTCCTTGGGTAATGCTGTTAGCTTTTATTGTTGTTGATACACCCAATGTCCATTCTCATAATTTATGCTGCATCACCCAAATGAGAACATGAGAGGAATTTAGGTGCACCTGAGCCACAGGAATTAAGTCAAATGGAGAGAGAGCATCACTGCCTGTAAGCTCTTTCTGTGCATTAGAGCTGGAGAAAAATCTAGTGATATGTTTACCTGGAAGGCAGAGTGTCTTGATTTTAGGTACATATGTAAAAAGTCCTCTGGTGAGCACTGACTGAGCCACCTCAGAGCTAGAAGCCAAAGTTGGACCTTCAGCTTTATCAGTGAAATCATCCTGCTGAGAAATGGGATTTTTTAGATTGGACAGAGCACCACACCAAAATGCCCTTGGATGCCAGTCAGACCCCAAAGGTGCTCCAATTATTGAATCAGCCTGCACATATCAGACCATGCTGTTCTGCTCAAAGGAAAATCTAAACCAGGTAAATAGGACAAGCAGAAAGAAAGGAGCAAATACATCCTCAACTGCAAGATGGCAAAGCCCTCTGTTCCTGAAGGGAACAAGTACCATGGGGGCAACTGAAATAAGTTTTGAGTCCTCACATAACAAAACTAATTAAACCCACCACATTAACAGGATATTTAGGATAAAGACAATCCTGACCATCTCACACATCTAAACTAACACTTCTCCACAAGGCCCTTTTTAACCTCTGCAGCAACATGCATTGTTCAAACAGTAATCTTGCAATGGTCTCCTGAGGAGTCCCAGCTGATGGACTCATTTCCATTTAGATGCCAAAGCAGAAAAGCACCTATGAACTTTATAATCTTGATCAGCTTCAGCCCAGGGAGCCAGAGACAATTGTTTCCATCCAAGCAAGAAAAACACTTGAAACACCAACATGGGGAAAACACTTAAATCTTTAAACTCCCAGACAATGCTCAGTGGCAGCTGTCATGTTTTACACTCTCTAGTTTTAAAAATGATAGGTTGAAAAGTACTTTTTACTCTAGGAACAACTGGAAGTGCTGAAGTACTGCAACAAGAAACTTTTATTGTCATGCATACAGGATGTGGAAGAAAAGCAGACTGTGCCAGTGGTCATTTGATAGTCATTACAAAAAGCTCAAATAGCCTCCCATGGCATGGAAGTCTATGTCCCCACCTCTCCTCAGATCATGTGCTCAGCTGTGTTGTGAGGTGGGAACAGCTTTAGTGCTTGCAGAAAATTCATGTTTCATATTCCATGCTGTGGATTACTTACAGCATGGCACATCAGCCATTATTAACAAAGTGACTTAAGTTTCTGGAAACTTAATTAACTCCATACTTGGGATGCAGATGATTCTGACTTACCAGGAACCCCTCCAACCCACAGCCTTCAGCTAAACAGTCCCATTCTTTTACATACAAATGAGAACTAAGGCAATTGTATGGCCATCCCTGAGAGTGAAACTTGAGTCCAGGATTAAAATCCCAGCCATGCTCCTTCACCATGGAATCCTCCTCTTTGCCTGGCTCTCCTTTATCCACAGATACTACAAACCAGCTAGTTCTGCTGGACTGTGAGACTCGATGTCCCACAACAGCATTTGGCTCAAGGATTCAGTTTTGTGGATTAGCAAAGAGCTAAGTATGGGTGACCATACACAGAAACCAGCACAGACCTGGACTCATCCTTGGATATTTTTTCTAGACAGAGTTGTCAAACAAACTGTTAAAAGACTAAAGAGTCAATGTGGACAGCACCTACACACACATCTTTGGTACTAATAAAAAGGGAGCTTGAAAGCTCCCTTGAAAAGGGAGCTGTGCTGTCTCAGCTCTCATTAGTGTTCCAGGCTTTGAAAAATCAAGTGAAAGTTCCAGAGATGTTTGAATGGCTGATTTGTCTCCAAGTTTACACTCCAGGGTGCTTAGTTTTAGAAGTAGGTGTAAAGCTGGATTCACCAACATATGGCACTTTTGTAATATCTCAGCACATCTTTGCCCTGCCCCTACACCTGTGGCACCATGCAACTCATCATCTAAAGCTGTGCCAAGGCATTTGGAACAGTTACCTCCAGGTTAGCAGGAGTGTACCAGCTCTGTATTGATCACTTGTCAAATATCATGCACGTGTATCTGCAGCTGGTTAAGAAGCATTTCCTCTAGAAGTCAATATTTATTCATTAACAACCTTTTAGCTGGTTAATTGAAAGTGACAGGATGCATTTTGCCTAACAGATTGCATTTTACTGAGTAATTTCTAATTTACAGTAAATATGATTGAAAATAAAACTTAATTTCTGGTATCAGTTTAAAAATGGTTTGTGCTTCCAACAATTGTACCACAGGGAATGGTTTGGATTTATTTGTGTGTGGGCATGTGTGAGTTTTTTGAATTGCAGCAACTTAGTTGAGTTTGCCTCTTAATTTTGGGTATAAGAGCAAAGGGACCTTGTGGTGAAGGTGACAGCAAATTGTGTTAAAGAGTGATTAATCTGCTATTTCACCTTCTGGTCCTTTTTTAAGCAGGATTAGATATTTTCTTTTTCCTCTTCCTCCCTGTGGCATCTCTTACCCATTTAAAAACCTAAGCACCTAGGGGTTAATATGTTCCAGATAATAGTACAACAGAGATTTAAAAAACAAAAGTCAGATGCAGTGAACTCTGAACACTGCTTGTATTGTGGAAACTCTTATAAATAGGCACAGAAAAGAATAGCTGGTGCAAAGAGTTTTTATTCCCTCGGTAACAAAGGCAGGCAGCTTGTTACTGTGCTGAGCTCCTGCCTTCCCCTTGGCTCCTCTCACTCTGGCAGGTGAAGAGCGTGATCCCTTTTGCTTGAAGTGTGTCCTACAGAGCAGGAGAGAGGCTGAAGCCTCCCAGGCTGTGTTCCCAGCTCAGCCAGACTCCTGCAGGGTGTGGGAGCTGCTCTGAAGGCTGACTCTGTTCGGGGTACCCCCATGAATTCCATGTTATAGTCCTCCAACAAGGTTGTACCAAATATTTCCAAATAAATGGAAAAGGAAGGGTCTCCTCTCCACCCTCCTCACCTACCTTGCAAATTCATCCTCAGTTTTGGATGTCCTGTGGAGCATATATTGACAAACTGGGCCAGGTTGGATGGGGCTTTGAGCAACCTGGTCTGGTGGAAAGTGACCCTGCTCACAGCAAGGGGGTTGGAACAAGATTATCTTTAAGGTTCTTTCCAACCCAAACCATCCTATGATTTTATGATTCTGTAAACAAGAAATTGTCCAGAGCTTGAGCTCAGGAAACAAATCTGCTGAGGAGGCTGACACCAGCCAAGAGGCTGCTTGCCCTTCATATGAGGCAGGGGAGTCCCATGGCCCAACTGACCTGATGGAACACGGCAGGGAGCAGCCCATCTACACTAATTTAAGTATCCAAATGTCCAACTGAGGCATATTCACCCTTGGTCTCATTTACAGCCAACAGTGAGATGGGAAGTGATCTCATCCTAAAATAAGTATCTAAGAGAGGTCAGAAGAACCATCCTCTACAAAGGGTCATTTTTCCTCCACTCCGAGGAAAAGGATCCTGGAGTGACTTTTCCAGTGAATATAAAAAACACCCACAATTGCCAACTTTGAGCTTCAGCACTGCTAAACTTTGCCATCGAAAGCGTACCTAGAGCAGATGAAGCTCCTGCTTTTAATTGATCGATTATCCCACAGAAGTCCTTTGAACCTGAGCCTAAATCAGCGATGCTGAGCTGCAGAGGCAGCAGCTGCCCCCAGCTGAGGCAGGGGGCAGGTGAAGCTCTGAAGACAGGTAGTCAGCAGAGCAGCACAATAAAAAGATTACATTTTTTAATGGAGATATTCCTTAGAGTCAGAGCCATGCTTTTTGATCTCTGTAGGAATGGATAATGAACTATGAAGATAACGTATGCACAACATTTAAGTACCAGGCAGAATTTGTATGCAATTTAATTAATCACTTTGAGGTGGGAGGGAAGATGTAATATAATTGCAACAGCCTTACATTTCAGCAGAGATTGATTAAAAATCACTTTTTTACACTCTTACTTATGCTAGTACAGCAAGCAGGGATGTACCAGGGAACTCGAGGGAGGTTGTCTATTACAAGACATCTTGTCACCTGTTTTCTGGGCAGGTTTCTAGGAGCTCCCCTTCTTCCAAATGAAGAAGGTTCTGCTAACAAATCCTGGGAACATTTTACCCTTTCACATCCCCAGCATATGAGCACTAATACCAGGAGTGTACCATAAGAAATACTTTCTATGTGTCAGTCCTACAAAAGGGTAAAATTCTTCAAGACAAGTTTCTTCTTTATTTATCCAGGTCCTACTAATTTTCACCATAAACCCCAATGATTTTTATGGTGGATTTGTCACTAACTGAATTATTAAAGCCAAGGTTTATTTTCTTATTAATAAAAATATTATTATTTTCACAATAAATTATTTTAATAAATATATTATATTTATTAAAATATTATTAAAAGTCAATATTTCTTATTATTTTCTTTCTCTTTCTTTCTTTCTTTCTTTCTTTCTTTATTTATTTATTTATTTATTTCTTTTTCTTTCTTTTCTTTCTTTCTTTCTTTTCTCTCTTTTTGTCACTTTCTCTCTTTCTTTGTCTCTTTCTTTCTCTTTTTCATTTTTTTCTCTTTTTCTTTTTGTTCTTCCACAGATATCCAGAAGAGACCTTCTGCAATTTCACCAGCTCTGCCTATTCTAAGGTCAATACCCAGAGCTGTCCTGCCAGGCAGAAAGGGATATATGTCAGCTTTTGGGGTTGAAAATGGGTGCCATGGGATTGTTTCCACCATGGGATTCCTTGAGGTGGGCAAGGAAACTTTTCCCCCATCCTGGACATCCAACCTTCTCAATTCACCTCAATTTATGACCCTACCTAATATACTACTGAGACATCATGGATAAGTATGCCAGCCCTTTAACCAATTTATCAGCAGCTTTCCATGGCTTTAGCTTTGAAAATGAGAGGCTCTGTTTCAACAATTTGCTTCCTGAATATCTCCCCTAAAATCCTGATAATGCTAACAAGGACCAATAACCTCATCCAAGGACACTGGGAGCTTGAACAGCTCGTGCAGTATCCTTTACGGATCGGGAGACCAGAAATGCCAGTGTGACATTACAGAGAGGGGAGCAGTATGCTAAAACAGCATGTTGGGCTCAGTGGAGAGTAGTATTTCTGCCAAGTACCACAGCTCAGCCTGGAGACAGACCGCTTTTGTTTTAAATCTCTCTGGCTACACTTCCGTCGGGATGATGCAATCCTCAAAGCAAATTAGTGTACACAGGAATCTCCATTGCACTGGAATATGTCATTAGAAATAACTGGTTTTAATGATGTTTTATCAGGGCTATGACAGAGTCAGCAAGTCATCTGAATACAAGATATTGCTCCTCTGCAGTAGCTCAGGCTGTGCCAGAAATCCAGACCCTGTGACTAGTCTTTGAGTCTTTGTTGTTCTTTAAATGTCCTCAATATGGAAGGGAGAAAAGAAAGGGGACACAGAACAGCTAGGAAAGGCTGTTCTGATTGCAGATCAACTTGGGCCAAAGGTTAATATTATTTTTGCCCTGCTTATATTGGTCCCATTGCAGAAAAAAATTATATACAGCTTCCCAGCCTTTAAAGAGATTTGAAGAATAGAAAGGGATTTGTTGTTTGTTTTTTTTTTTCTTGGAAATCTCTACATCTTCTTTCTCCAAGTCCTACAGGAAAGACTAATGATAAACCACTGTTTAGGGCACAGGCTTGGAACAGGGCAGAGCAGACTTCAGTTGTCACTGTCACAGATATCCTGGGTGATCTTTGGCAAGTCATTTAGGCTGCTTCTCTAAGGCTGATTTCAACAGGAGGACATGCCTGGAGACCAGAGCTTCAGCTCTTGTCTCAGCTGGTCATCTCCAAATGCCTTCTAATTCATCTGGCTGCAAAAAAGCTACATCACAGTGCTAAAAAAGTCATGTGTTAGTCCTCCACAGGAATCTCAGCAGCCAAGTGAGAACCAGCCCAGTGGGGATGCTCGTAGCTCACACAGACTTTGAAAGAATCAGCGTAAGGAAAAACTGTAGACATGTAAGTTGTCAGCTCATGAGAGGTGGTAATTCACTCTGGTTTGTGTCTCACAGACCCTCTCCAGAGTTTCCTTAAACAAAACAAACTGCTTTCCCTGCAAGCAGCCAAAAAGGCTGGTTTTCCTCCTGACATTGATTAGTCTCTCTAGAGCTAGGAGAGGCATCATCATATCCAGAGGAAATTAGAGGGAGGTGGCAATGTGCTGTCAACAGAGCTGTAAGAAATTAGGAAAAACTGCCTGGGGAAACAAGCTGACTTGTGTTTCTTTGAAAAGTCATCAAGATTAGGAGTCTTGGGAAAGCTTCACTGAAGTCAGTAGAAAAAAAATTACAAGTAGGGATATTAATTTGGGCAGCAAGAAATTAAACACACAAAGAAAGAAACCTTGAAGTCAGTCAAAAAGGCTCCAATACTGGTACTGTTAACCCAGCTGAAGGGGTGTGAGAACTCAAGGGCAGGGAAAGTCTCCATTTGGTGCAATAATGATGTGGAATAACATCTCCAATGTGTGGCATGGCTACACAAGATTGCTTGGAAGCAGAGCTGCAGCAAGATGGTCAAGGTACAAGTCATACCAAGCAACTCACTGATGAGCAGACACAGTGAAAGACCTGTGTTCAGGCTGGTGAAAATATAAACATTTAACTTGGGAAACAACTGTCTGCACTGAACAATGAGGCAGGAGGCTGTTTAAAAGTCAGACAGACCAAAGAAATGCTGACTGACTTGCTTTGCTTCATCAAACTACTTGAAAAAGTCAGAGGTTAGGATACTGATACTACAGCTCAGTACAGGGTCTTGAATGTAACCCTTGCACTTCCAAGCCAAGTGTTTTACATGCATGATTTCTTAGTTGGTAGGAGTCAGTATCCACACATCTTTTTCATATTTTCTATCATCCTTACCTTAAGAAGTTCACCCTTCAAAAGTCTCACTGAAGTATATTTGTTTCAGGGAAGAAATTTCTTTTGAATGATGGGTGCTTCCTGAGTGGTAATTTCTTTGTACGATTCCCATTAAGATCAAATTGTCACAGAGGTGGAGAAGAAACTGCATTTTCAAAGCACAGACCCACTGTGTGCTTTCAAAGAGAACCCTGGAAGACAGAACTTTCTCCAGGGTTTTCACTGGACAAAGTGATCCAGGACAGAAACCTTGGACCTATGCATCACTGCATGTTCCTCAGCTTTGCTTCCTAAGCCTACAGGAGCTCCATTACCCTATGTGGAGTTTAAAACAGCAAAAAACATAAGAATAGAAAATGACCTTTGCTGTTCTGATAATTTTCTCAAGAGATTATCAGTTATAAATAGACCATCCCTACTAGGAAATACCAAAGAGGGCCCTTCTTCCCAAGAAGGGCAGGAGAAGTCTTTCTGCTCATCCCAGGGCAAGTTCCAGGTTGGTGCAGAGAGACTGATACTGCTGGAGCTGGATTATACCAGCTTGTGAGCCACAACCATGTGATGCTCCAAGAAAAGGCACAGGTCAGACGTCTCCCTTCTTTTCATCTTTCTGATTTCTAGCACTACCTAAAAAAGAATTTGACACCAAAGAGGTGTGAGACAGCATGTCAGAAGAGAGGTTAATTTAGGACAATTTGGGGCAGATTTCTGCATATTCAGACAAAAAAGAAAGGAAAAAAAAGTTTAAAAAAATTAAAAATAAAATAGTTTAATCTGGTCTGTTAAAGTTTGTAGGTGGCTTCGTTCTGGCAGGGACTGCAAATCAGCCAGCACCTGTGTGCATGGTGCAGAAAGCTCTGGCATCTCAACACCCTCTCCACCACTCAGCAGGATCAAAGAGACATGTGCTCTGTCACCTTCCATTTCCAGATCCATGTACCTAGAAATGAATGGGGCAAGCCTGGCAGAACAAACAAGAGGTCTCAACATGTACAACAGACTTGATGCCTTCTTGTGAACAGATGCCAACTCAATTCTTGGGCAACTCAAATTACCTTCTCAAATGCTTTTTGCACATCACTGTCACCCATATGCATGGAAAATTATGCGTATGAGCACGCACAGTTGGGAGCAGGGAGCAGACACTAGAAGGCTTTCCCTCCAGAGCTCAGGTGTTGCAACATTTCTTTGGCCTGACTCCTGCCTGCCCTGCACTCTCTGGACAGCTCTTGCCTCTGTGTACGTGCAGGAAAGTTGCCAGGCTGCTCCTCTATTGCATAGCACCTTCAGCTCTGATCCAGGGAATGTACAAGGGACAGGAAACTCTGTTTTCCATGTCCAGGGCACCGAGAAACCCCAGAGCTGGGTGGCATGGTTACTTGCCAGGTTCTCCCCACAAGGCTGCTGCATGCTATGGAGTGATTAGGGAGACAAAACTACAGATACCTTTGTTTAAAATGAGAGAACAAACAAGCAAAACTGTTTGCAAAAGCTACTTTTGTCATCAAAGAGGAACATAATTAACATCCCTTTTATGTCTCACTAAATATGGAGAGTAAATGAGCACCTTCTGATCTCCAGACTTCTGTGTTTATTTCTCTATTTTGCTATTGCTGGGGGACAAAAGTTGCTTTTCTCCACAAGCAGAGCCTCTCACAATAGCAGGTAATTAGTCAAGGGGCCCGAAGGGATCGAATCTTGTCAAGGGAAACTCATTTATACAGTCAGGTGATTAAGGCACATGATTGTGGCTGAGCACTGCAGTGGCCTATTGAGATACAATTGCACGCTTGTCACATGCAATCGGTGGCATTGGGAAATCACTATTTTCACACAGGCATCCCCTTTCCTCTTCAGGGAACCAGAAAGTGCAGCGAATCAGTTTGTGGGGGTTGTGTGCCATGTTTGGGGCGGGATGGGGAGACTGGTGCTCTCCTGCTGCAGGTCATGTTGCATGGTCTGGCTGGGAAGGGGAAAGGACTTGGCAGTGATGCTCCCTGTGATGGCTCTCAGAGTAATTACCATAATGTGTCTCACTTTAAGAGACCTTTTCCTGGGAAGACTGAGGGTCTGTTTATAAATATTACCTATAAATAAGCCATGCTACCCCATGTGAGCTGCCCATGAGCTATAATTAGGGTCATGATGAATCCACATTGTTATGGATGCGCCTGACACCAAATATCAGCCTTAAATTTCCATGAGTGCCAAATGCAAGCATGGCAGAGCAGACACCCTATCCCATTTGTTGAAAATAAATGTCTTATTTACATTGCCCTGGTTGTAATCTCTATCCCCAAGCTGCTATTATTAACTACCACGAGTTTCCTCGCTGAGCTGCACCGGACAGCAAACAGGAGACAAAGATCTTGAGGGAGGCAAGAATGTCATGGGAGAGGCAGGATTAGGAGCATGCTTTACTTAGAGAATTATTTCCAAAGCCTGTGGATGGTTAGGCCTTTATTATCTCCCTAAGAGCAGCACTCTGGTCCAGACACCAAGGTGTGACCACATGCTTTTGCATTTATATGTGATATTACATGTGATCAAACAGAGACAACATTCTGCATGTTATATTGTGAGATATAACTGATATAATTTTGTTCCTCCCATGCTATCCATCCCCACTGCCTCTGAGCTCACCCTCCATCCAGGCTGTCCCAGCATCCAGCTGGTTTCAATGCAGTTATGCACCTAGCTTTGCTCCAGAGGGTCTGTCAGGGGAAGAGAGTGGACCCAAAACCCCATCCATGCAGCCTGGACAAAGGAAATTCAAGTTCAGCTCACACTAAAAGCCATGGAAGTGTTCAAGTTAAGCCACCTACCACTGCTGAAACGGCCTGAAGTTGGAGGAGACAGGAGTCACAGCTTGTCACTGTCACAGCTTGTGCTGCCCGTGGGTCCGAGCATCTCTCACAATGCAGACACCAGGCCTGAGCGCTGCCCTGGGGCACAAGTGAAGGTAATTTTGAGCATCTCCTAAAAGCCACCCTGAGCTTTTACCTGGTGACATTGGGAGCTGAAGCTGTAGCATCAAATGAGGAGTGAGAAATCACACTGAAGGCACCTTCCCACTGTGTGCCAAAGAGACTTTCCTCCGGGGTAACTTAAAACTCAAGGCTTATTATTCTTTGCTTAGGGAACCACCCCAATTAAAACAGTCTATCAACACAACCTATGAGCTTAAATCTTTTCCATCAGGGGACATGGCATGAGTTCTTCCTTGCAAACATTGATCCCAGGGAAGCATTCCTGGCAAGGAGAGAGTACTGCTAAGTAAAGTCATGGAGATGGAGAAATCCAGGGTTTGAACTCGCCTTCGCCCCTGTGTCTGCAAAATCTCTAACTGCATGCATAAGCACCTTGTTTGTGCAGGAAAATATGAGCTTAACATGCACAGCCAGACACAATGAAGTAATTTTACAGTCAGTATGTACGTTCCAACCTCTGAAAATCTGTCCTCAAACATCCTTTAGATTCCAGAGTGCATCTGTCCGGAAGTCAAAGCAACTTCTGTATTTGCTCTTGTCATGAAATGCCTCCTCAGCAGAAATGATGCAGAACCATTTTTTGTCTTTCCCCTTCTATTTGGCTGCATTTGGAGAAGCTTAGAGCTGCAAATGATGGCCACCCAGCATCTCTGAGCAGCCCTCCAGCATTGGGATGAAAAGCAGCTCTAACACCATGCACGCAGATGACAGATGAGTAGCTTTGAGAAGCTGACTGAAAACCTGCCTCACCAGCCCGGGGCTCTGTCTGCTGCTGGAGGCATGCAGGTATTCCAGTGGGACGTGCAGAAATGTAGGGTATCACCAGCCTGGGGTTGGCAGGTCAGGCTGAGGGCGTGGGGAAGGCTTTCTCCACAGCTTATTTTTGAAATCCCTTGTCATGCACAACCCCCCTGTAGCTGTCATAGTAAGTCCCCAGAGGCCATGAGAGGCCAGGGTGTCAGGTGGGTGTTTAGGTTAAACCTATATGGCATGTTTTCATAAAGTCTGTACTTCTGCCTGTTCTCCCCTTTTCTTCCCACGAGCTTCCTCTTGCTCCCATCATCCTCCATCCTACTGCACTCACTGGAGAGGTTCAATTGACTCCAGTATGTATTTCTTCATCTCACCTCCTACCTTCCCAAACTCCTCAAAGAGTCACAAACAAAGAACCCCAAATGCAGGTCAAGCTGCCCTTGAAGTAACACTGCTGAGCCAAAGGCAGCAGACTCATGGTGGAGGCTGTCAGGCAACAAAAGCCCAGCCAGCCCTGGGGACCAGTGGTTCAGGTCATGGTTGCTGTAGTGCATCCCCACTGACTTCTGTGCAAGTCTTCAGCTTCTGTGCACAGTCTTCAATGTCAAAGTCACACAATATATGTATATTCTCCCATGCTCAAAAAGAAGAGAAGGAAGAGACAGCAGATCTCATATTGATGACCAGTTACTGACCCTGAGACACTGACATCATCAGAGCATGTTATTCAGGATATTTGAGCTCCAGATAAGTAGCAAAAGGGATGGTAATAGTCCATTCTGAATTGATACAGTCTGTCTGGTCAATGCTAACTTAGAGCCAAATTCAATAAAGCTGCTTTCTTCAGCATGACTAAAGCTTACATCAGGCAAGGTACTAAACACTAAGGAGCAAAAAGGGTTAAACACCTTATTTAAAAAAAACACCCAGGACAAAAAGGGTAGATAAATTTGACTGGCCTGAGTTACTTTGAGACACTGGGTATGCTGCTCTGGATCTGGCATGGCTTCAGATCCCAGCTGAAGACCACGGTCAGACAAGAGAACAATCAGGAAGCCCAGGGAAGTCCACACCCCACTGCAGTCAGTGGCACATGTATTATTGACACTGGTGGAGGCAGAATTTCACCCTTCTTGTAAGGGCTGCACTAATTATTTGCAACCAGCATTGGAAACCCGTGGATATAGGATTTATTTTCTCAACTGCTGGAGTCAGAGCAATCCAGCCTGAAGCATCTAGAGATATTTTGATCTCCAGAAAGTGCAAAACACCTCTCCTGGGACAGGGCCTTTAGCAGACCATCCTAAAATTAATACCATCCCGAAATTACTAGCCACCAAGTTATTTTCCATAACTCATCTCAGATCAACAACCCAATTTGCAGCAAATGGTCCGGCTCTAGAGGAAACCAGCACATTTTTCTCCTTCCCCCGAGGATCATGCAGTCCATGTTCAAACTGCGGCTGGTGGGAGTTTTTGTGTTTAAAAATACCCGTCCCCATCCTCTCTCACACACAGGCACGGCTTGCGCGTGATGATCATTTATTAAAGCTCCTCGCTCGGAGGCGAGTGGCTGCTCCAGGCGGGTTGGTGACGGAGGAGGTGAGCGTGTACCCACGCCGCCGTTGGAGGTGTCAGCAGAGCTGTTCCTGCCGGGCTTCCTCTCCCTCCTGGGCTCCCATTCCTCGGAGAAGCAGCAAGAGGAACTTCACTGTGGTCCTGTGGATGTCCTCGCCTTCTCCCTGCCAGTTGTCATCTTGTTTGCTCGTGTTATTCTGCCTCTGAGTTAATGATGAGCCCTGACGTGGTTAAACACTGACCCAGACAGGGGTACTGACTACAGTGATATATTTTTATTATTTCTTTTGTACGGCGCTTCATTTACAGCGGTTCATATTATACCAGGAATCAGTTTTAAACGCACTCCAGGGTCTCTTCTTCCTATTCAGTGCATCCTATTAATGCATCCTGAAAGGGATTCTCACATGCACACACTTGATGTGGTTGCTATTTTTTTTCCCTTTCTTTCCTTTACCAATCTGCATCTCTCCATCCTGCCGGGGGATTAGGGCCATTGTTGCTATTTAAAACAGCTTCACTTTGGTCTGTGCTCTGAAGGCTGGATGCTGGCCTGTCACTTTCCCACCTGCTTGGATAGTCTCTGCTTGGGCTGAAATCCCTCATTATGCCCTTCACTTCAATGACATGGATCTGCCGTGGAATCAGGGCCATAAATAATAGGCATCCCATGTGGTCCTGCCTCTGCAAGTACTAAATCAGTGCAGCTTTTGAACTGATGCAGTTGGCCCACTGAAATTGAGAAATTAAGACTTTATCTCCACCAATGCACAGAGTGTGGGCTTGGTTTCCTCGCTAACTTACAGCATCGGTCCTGAACACACGTGTACCAACAGATGTAACTCCATTGTTTGAGCCACATCTCCTCTTCCAGCTGTGCTCACCCTGCTGCAAGATCTGGGATGGGAATTCAGGGGTTGAGAGTTAAGAAAACAGCAATCAAGGGAAAGGTTTAGGGCTTCTTCTATACCTATATATCATATAGATATAAGATACGGGGAGCAAAACAGCTTCTTTGCAAGTTCAGCAAGCCTAAACCTCACCAGCTGTGACTCCTCTCACATTCAGCTCGCTCCAACCTGCTCACAGAGGAGATGCAAATAGGGGCTGCCTCATCTTTATGCCACCTGAACATTAAGATGACAAGGCAATCTCTGATTGCAATACTAAAGCATCTCTCCATCCTTTTAGTGTTGTTGGAGCAGTTTAGGAGACAGATCTGAGTGCTTGGGTCCAGCCCATTATGTTCAATGGAGCTGCATCCATTTGTAGCTGTGCTACATTTGACTCTTGTAAAACACATAGACATGGGGAATAAATTAGTTTATGTAGGTCTTGGAGTTGTACACAAATGCACAATGATCTCAGATCCATCTGCTCCCCAAGGCCTGAAAGTGAAATCTGCTTCCAATCTTATGTTTTATGCTTATTACTGTCACGCTGTTTATACCCCTGAATGCTGCACATTCTCGTTTTGTTTAACATAAACAACAACTATGCACCGTCTGCTGAAACTTTGTCAACTGCCTCTTCCTTCTGTCTGGATAATGAAAAGACACAATCTAACAAATGCATCTTATTCTGTTTGCTTCCAGACATAATACATCAAGCCTGAAGGTAAGAAGCAAGGGGAGAAAATTAGATGGATTCGGTTTCAGTAGATGTAATTCAGCTTAGCTCCATGGAAGTCAGTAGAATAACTGCAAGCAAGCATGAACCAACAATCTAAACCAGTGCTGTACCCTTTTTAATCCCATTCCTGAGCATGCCACTATGCCAGGCAGAGAGGTGCACTCCCAGGTTTGTGAATCCCATTGGATTCACCTGGAAAATGTTCACTTTTGAGAAGTTAAAGCAAGACCTACATTTGGGGCAACCTTCCCACATCCACAGTGTTAGACTTTACCCTGATATATCCTGCTGTCCAATGCAGAAATACAGGACGTTGTGAACCTTTAGCTATGGGATGTTTGAAGATTAGAATGCATGTGGCTTTTCTGCCCTGTGATATATCCAGTCAACACACCTGCAGTGGCCAGCACCTCTGGGGAAGCTGAAGTTAGTGTTTTTCAGAATCTCTGTTACACCTAAATGTGCCATGAGCCACCCTAGGCATTTTGCTGTGGAAATTCCTCTGTTAATTTTCTTCTAAATAAATGCTCTTACAACCACAGCCAGGATTTGAGAAATGACGAGGAGGAAAAAAAACCTCGTCTGATTGTCATTTTCTCATGGCCATCCAAACTGCAAGAATGTCAGTCCCATCCAAACAAAATGTCGTTGCTGTTCTCTCAACAAAATGACATCCAGTTCCTCAGCTGAGGCTGCAGAACTCTTTTTTATGAAGAGTAACAGCAAATACAGAGAACAAGAAAAGGGAGAAAGGAGAAGAGACATTGACAAACTGATTTTAAACTCCCAATGTGAGCTACAGTTATAAAACATATGTATCATCTTAGCTTCTGTCATGCTAACTGTGCCAAATTCAGGGGGGAAAAAAAATCTACTAAAAAGCTCAGCAAAGCCCCATCCAAAAATATAGAGCCTGAAAAGTTTTGATTTGACATTTTTTTCCCTTTTCATAACTCACTTAGCTGTGTGGCTGCAACAAACCTAATTGCCTAGAGTGATTTCCACCCTGCATTTCCCCAGCTTCTAATGGCTGAAATTAGGTAAAAGGACATGGATTTATGCAGGTCCCTTCCTTTATTTATTTGCACCTTCTTCCCCTGCAGGACTTTCTCTGAAGTTGCCCTCTGTTGTCAACAACCATCCCTTAGGTCTCAGTTTCCCCCTGCTAGAGCCTGCCAATCAAGCTCCACTGCATTCCCGAGTCTTAGCATCCCTAGCCTAAAAATCAGAGCATCTCTGTGACCAGATATTCACCTAAAGGACTTTAAGGTGCTCCCTGGTAGTTAATCATCAGTCAAATGCACACTTCTACAGAGACAGGGTAAGAGCAAGCAGGATACCCAGAGCCACCTCTGCACAGGGATCCGGATTCCTGCTCTGCCACTGCACAAAACACTGTCTTTGGCTTGCCACAGCCTCTAGGTAGATTGAAGCAGAGTTTAAGACACTGTCAATGGGTGGAAAATGAACAGGAATGAGCTGTCAAAATGTTTTACAAACTTAGAAAAACTCAGGAGTGATGGGGACAGTAACAGCAGAAAGAGTCACAGTAACAATAATTACTGCTATTGATATCTACTAGATAATCAGTAAAACATAAAGCATTTACACATAGCTCTTGTCTCAGCTGTTTGATCATTTGATTTCCATTTCTGAATAAAGAAAAGCTTGTTTTGCTATTTCAACTCCTGAACCAATCCAAAACATATGCAGGGATGCCACACACACAAAATAAAACTAACACACACATCCTCCACCAGAGACAACCCGACATTTTCAAACCTAAAAAAAAACCAAAATAAACTGTGAGTTTATCCTGAATGTGGGTGAGTTCTCATTTCACTGAGACAACTTTCTGGTGAAAATGGCTAAATAATCAGCTGGGAAACTAAAGAAATAAAGTCACTAAAAATCAGCTCACTGAAGGATTTCTGCCCCAAATTTGACATAATGTACAATATTCCTGTGCCTTTCACTGCACTAGTACATCTTTACAAGCCACATGTCAGGGCAGGTATGGACATTTCAGTAATAAGAACGATCTAGGTGAAGATGTCCCTGCTCATTGCAGGAGGGTTGGACCAGATGACCTTTAAAAGTCCCTTGTAGCCCAAACTCTTCTATGATTCTATGAGCCACAGGAGTAATAAAAGCAAGGAGTTAAAAAAGCCCTAGCAGGTCATCAGAGATATAAAACTCCTTGCTTGGAGTGATAGGGGAATGAGAAGAAAGCAAAACAAGGATTTTGTAGAGTAGTTTCTCTGTGATTAACTGTAACAGCAGGGGTTTTTTGCATCTGCCCTGGATAAGAGTTGGTCAGGATGTGGGATGGGAATTAAGTTGGACTGGAGGACAGTCCAGCTTGAGGCCTTCCACAAGAAGCACATTCATCTCAAAAGAGAAAAGAAACGCAGCTTGAAGCCAGGAGCCTGACCCTCAGTCCTTCTGTTTCTATTTTCAGGTATGTGTAAGAGTGACCCTTATTTTGGCTAAAACCTGTGTCTGCTGAGACCAGCTGGGAAGCTCATGGTTCCTGACACAGGACATTGGTTTGGGAGTGCAGGGACAGGGCGAGGAAAGGCTTCACACAGGATGAGCTCACCAGGCTACCAGGGTTTCACAACAATCAGTGCTGTGCACGTTTGTGCCCCCTGCCCCAAATTTTGAGCTCAAAATCAGGAAACGATGAGGTCAGTTCCTGAGACAGCACCACAGGACTGGATAAGTGGCAAGAACTGAGGTGATATTGTCATAAAAGCTCCTGCTGGGGGCTGTGTTTGCTGGCAGCAGCACAGTTGCATTGCTCATGTCTGGGAGTGTTGAGAATGAGAAATTTTCTGTAACAAAACCCAGCCTGAGCCAAGGTGCAGAAAGAAGACAGAGGTTATAGGTCCAGTCTGGCAGCTGACCCACCTGGTGAAGACCTCAACTCAAAGCCAGAGGCCACAGAACAGAATGTGGAATGTAATAATCAGGTCCCCATGAGACAAAAATAGAAGCGTTAGTGGGGATGGATGCACTAAGACAATGCAGCCATAAAATAAAAGAGCCCAGCTCAGTCTTTCCCTGTTTGTTACAAGGAACAAGAGGCTGAGCAAGGTGAGCAGTGAGTGTGGAGGGAGGAAGGAAATGCATAGTGGGAGCCCCATGGAGTGAGCCAGTGTCGATTTGTTACCTGGGGTGAAGCAATCGCTGGAAAGTCTCCTGTGTTTGTGGTATTTTGTCACAATGAATATTTAATTAGGCCAAGGCATGCCTGGCAGTTTGCAGACACATTCTCACTGCTCCAGAGCCTCCATTGAGATGGGGGATGCACAAAGGAGTCTACAACCTCAGGCCGGTGTTTCTACCAAGTCACTCCTGTAGGCAGCTAAACCCTTGACCACTCCCTTAAAAACTTGACTTAGAGATGATAAATACAAGCAGAGAGTGAGCAGCCAAAAATAGAGCTTCCTTAAACTTTAGCATTGCCAAGACTCAGAAATACCTTTTTTGTTTTGGCAGAAACGAGGTACCCATTCTATCTATGAATGTAGGGCTGTAAATATGAAGTTGTGTAAACTTCTTGCTCTTGAAGAAAACCCTCAAGAAGCTTCATTACACTGAAAACCTCATTAGTCCTTTTAATTCCACAGTGGGAAATGTGACAGAGGCAAGGGTAATGTTATCCTGCACAGCTAGATGTGGCTGTGGGGATCACACATCAATGCTCCCAAGTAATCAAAATTCACATCTGGCCATGAAAGCTGGCTTTGCCTCCAATAAATTAATTCCAACTTTTCACTTTCACCAACCTTTCCAAATCAGGATCCTCAGAAACATGAGTGTTTCATTGTCCCCCTGGTGTCCTGAAACACATCCAGCCCTGAATCACCCAGCACTGGCAAGAGCAAACAGCACACATCTGCAGCCAGCAAAATGGCATCTGACAGCACCAAGGAGGCTGAATCCTGTGCCAAGGGCAGCTGCCAGCCCAGGGATGGTGGACTTCAAGATTCTGATGGGACATGAGCACTGTGCAGGCTTCCTGAGAAATTTACTCATGGCAAATACAGCAGTGCAGAATAAATAACTTTTCTCTCAAGGGATCACTACCTTCAGACCAGCTCCCACAAAGGGGTAAATTTCAGGCTGCCATTTTGCTTTCTCTTATCACATTCTTGGTCATAGAGGTGAAGGGAAGTATCTTCTTCAAGGGAAAAAATATATCAAAAATAGTCCTGATGTTGTTCTCTTGGGCTCACATCTTTCCTGTGAGCACATATACCTCAATCTTTCTGTCATTTTCATTGATCCTAATGAAAGCACAAACTAAAAACTGATCATTAATTCACAGGCTCACTCAGTCCCTCTCTCACAGATCAACATTTGCTTATTTATGTAAATATTCCCTTTTATTGCTCCATTCCCCAACATGCCATTATGCCCCAGAGGTTAAAAAAAAACAAACCCTCCAAAATCTGGGATTTATTTTTTTGTTTTAATTACCTGGAATTACCTGGACTGCACCAGATCCTGCTGGAGGCCTCAAACCACCCCATGATCACCATCACAGTGATTTTCTACTTTTCCAAACACTCAGCCTTATGACACCCCTTCATGCCAGTTTGGCTCAGTTTTGAATTCACAGTAGTTCTCTGAAGGACAAAATTAACCTTAAGACCTTTAACACATGTTTGTCTGTTACAGCCCATTGAGATTTAACTTATTTTTCAGTGGATGAGCCATTGGCTTACAACCACCTTCTGCAAAACAGCTTCCCTGCAGCATTAGACCTGGCAGAGAGATGTCTTGAAAACTGCTTTTGCCCCAGACAATCAGCAAGGGAGGAGACCTCAGCCTAGCTGGGGCTTCAACAGTTGCATGGATGTGCAACCACGTTGAAACAACTCCCATAAATGCTTGCAGCGAGTGTGGATCCTGACACTGACAACAGCTTTTTGCTTCAAAATATCTTGCTACCTGTAGGCTAACTACTTCCCATGTCAGCAAGGGGGAAAAAGGCTGAAGTGGGTGAAATTCCCCATTTGTTTGGCCTTGGAGGCTGCATTTGCTTGTGTGCAGCCTCCCACACGCTCCAACACTCCATCAAAATGTTGCCTGAACTCTTCCATCAATACTTCATCGTTCATCAGCTGGACTAACAAAGAGCACCTTCCCTCCCACCTCAGACCTCAAATCTCTGCTTGTCCCTCTGCTTTGGCATGGGTTTTCCAGGCAGAAAACATGGGGTGTGTTAAAGACCCCAGAGCTGCAGCAGGAGGTGGCCAAATAAATGGGACAAAGCCACAGAAGGAGAAGAGCAGCAAAGAGAAGCCATGGTCCACCTGAGGCCTCCCAGCCCTGTGCATTAACCACAGTAAGCCCTCCGCTTACATCTTGTTTTATCCTCTAAATGCTGGAGGCTGTTTAGTGTCTTTTTTTCCTTTCCTTTTCTTTTTTTATTTTCTGTTCAAATATTTTACTAGCTACACTGAAAAGAGAGCTACAAACAGTAGGGGAGAATCTCTCATGGCCAGAATACAATGAAGCGCGTAAGTGCGGGGGATTGCTCCTTACAATGCTTGAATCAAAGATAAACATGAAAAGAGCTACCTCCTTAGAGCAAAAAACAGAGCAAGACACCATTCCCAAGGGGAGCAGTGATGTCTTTAAAAAATAAATCAGCCACCCCAAAGGTCAGAGATATGTGGGGAAGAATATTTTTTTCATCCTAGATCTCACCTGAATTTCAAATCCAGGTAATTTTCTGGCAAACAGCATTTAAGAACAACATTGGGGTGTAGGACTCGCTGCAGAAAAGGTGTCTCTTCCAAGGACCCCATAACACTCCACAGTGCTTAAGTAAGGAAACTTCACAACACCCCTAACTACTGTGTGGAAAGCTCTTCCTCATAAAATGATGTCATGCCTGCTTTGGGCTGACAGACCACTCACTACAAGACAACCACTGGCACAGTGTGCTCTTCATCCCCTCTTTTCCAGCCCAGAGCTGCCTTCCCTCTGGAAATCTTTGGGCCCACTGTGGCATCCAGCACTGGCTGTATCCCAGAGAAATGAGCAGGCTCTTTCCCAAAAGCAAGGTACCTCTGTACCAAGAAGCCTTGGGTGCTTCCCAGCAGACCTCTGGAGGGCACAAACATACCCTAAATCCATAAAACATCCAAACTTATGAAATTAAGAACCACGGGGACAAGGACAGGCATTCTTAAATAACTAAGGCCAAAGATAAATGTCCCTTGATGCCCTCCAAGGGACCCCATTGTCCCATATGGATATTGTCAAAGCAGCACTGTGCAGCATCAGTCTGAGCCTCAATCTACTTCTACAAACCCCATGAGCTCTTCCCCTCAGCTGGGATCTGCATCAGCAGACACAGGTCCCAGGGTCAGGGACACAAAAGTCACCCTTCTGTTCTTGGGTTGGGGTGAATCTGTTCCTGGAGAGCATGGAAGGTCTCAGGACGGGACTGCAGACCACAATCAGAGCTGCAAGAGGCTGAGATCATTGCTCCACTTGGATTTTCCAGCCAAGTAATCCAAGTGGTGAGGCACTGGCATGAGGAAAAAAGAAAAGTAAGCTTGAGGTGTCTTCAAAATGAATCCCCTTTTCTTCTGCCCACCTGCAGGGAAGGAGTAGCCTGGCTCTCACGACTGCCTGATAAACCCATGCAGTATCCCAAAATATATGAGTTTTTATTTGGCCATGGGGTAAAAGAGAAAGCATCACAATAAGGGTTAAACCCCAGGCTGAGATGGAGTGGTAACATGTAGAAACCAGTACAGTCTGCTGAGAGCTGCAGGATACTTTTGGAGCCCACCTTGTTCCATTGCTGCCCAGAGAAGATGGAGGGCTAAATATTTATTGCCCTTTGAGAAAAGCTTACCATGGCTGACTGGGCCTGTTCACCATGTCAGGGCTCTGCCACCATTGGTTGTAGATGTCAAATTTTTTGACACTTACACCCAGTCCAACTGCCCTCCAGCAGGGTCTAAACACATGGGTTCTGCTGCTGCTTCCGATAATTTTACTCTGATGGGGGAATCAGCATGGCAGAGGAGAGGGAGGGACAGACTGCCCAGGACAGACACTGGGGTGTGCTCAGCTGCCACTACAGGCATAGCCCAGGCAGCACCAGCTCTTGGTGAAGAAAAAACCCAAAAAATGTCTATCAGAGAGGAAGGAAACATGAGAAATAAAATGAGCATACATAGCTCCTTCCAATGGTATTCCCCTAGCACCCAGAGGCAACCACAATTGAGGGGAAATTGGGTGGTGGTGTCTTTCAGTGATTTATCCTTTGAGGGAGAAAATCAAATTGATGTATTTCCCAAGGGAAAGAGAAGCCCACTGTCAGCACCAGAGGAATTTGATCGTAGGAGGGATAAGAGAAAAAAGCACTTCTATTTTTTTTACTCGATTTGAGGATGCCTTTTCCTGAAAAAGAGAGGGAGGTCCTGTTGTTAAGTTACACCATTGCTCTCCTGGAGCCCAGTAAAAGCCTTCTGCTGGCATCCACAACCTGAGTATGGGTCATTTGGGATGCATCACAGCCCAGGACAGCTGAGTACAGGCCAGACACATTTGAGTGCCCCGTGGGACCCTTGTGCTTTGCATTTTGAGTCTGAGGAGGCTCAGCCTGTGTGATTACCGTGCAGGGTTTTATTTTTGGACAATTCATTGTCTTTCTGTGAAAATGGAAACTTCATGTCTTGCTTCCAGAGTCAGAGCAGCCTTCACTCTTTGACACATCCCTGGTTGCCCTGGCACTTTTCTCAGAGCTCTGTCCTTGTGTGTGCTACAAATTACTGTTTATATTTCCTCTGATTTGTGTTTCCTCTGATTGTGAGCAATGCTCAGATTTCACCAAGGTGTGTAACACACTCCGGTTAGCACAAGAAAACTCTGCTTTAGACAACAGCAGCAAAACGTCTCAGTTATATTTTCACCTGCCTCCAATTCCAGCTTTTCAAACACAAGACAGACAGAAAAGGCCTCTAGCAGAGGCTGGTCTGCCTGAAAAACAATTCAATTTGCACCAGCAGTGGAAAGATGCTCCTGAACCTTACTCCTGCAACACAGACAAGTAACACAGCAGAAAGCTGAACCATCACTGAAATATGGTAAAAGGAATAAGGCCCAATGTGTACTCAAGAGGATGTAAAAGAGTGTTTAGGCCCCAATATCACCTGGCATTAACTCTGTGGGAATAGCTGCAAAGATAATTTAACCAAACCACCAGGCCACCTCTTTCCATCATGCTTCTTTACCCTCAAGAAATACAGAAAGAAAAAAACAGTTTAAGCATATTTATGGCAAATTCATGGCTCTCATTAGATTTTTAATAGCCCAACAGGCCAAACATGGTCAATTCTTACCCCATGGCTAGAACAGATAGCTGCTGCTGGTCAGGCTAACTTCTCATGGAAGAGATCTGCTGATTTGGTCCCGAAAAGGATTAAATTGCCTTTGTGCACTTTCCATGTGGATACACCCTGCTGGACTGGAGGGAGATGCTGGGCCAGAAGTTCTCATAATCTGCCTTGAAATTCAGTTTTGCTTTAACGGGTCCATTTTAGAGGCAACCTGGGACTGAGTGCATGTCAGAGGCACATTTTTAGCAATGTCATAGTTTGCAAAGAGCACTGGGGAGAGGCTCAGCCACAAAACACACATTCACCCAATGTCAAAGATGCCCAATACTAAAGGCAAAGCAGCTCCCCAAAGGCAGCAAACTCATTTGCCTGAGGCCACCCATTCGTGCTGCTGCAGGCGGCCGGGTTCCCAAACAAGCACGGGGCTGAGGGAGCAGAAAGGATTTTGCATGGTTCATGTGTCAGCCACGGCTCAGAAAGGTCAATCAGTTTTTCAGTGGGAGCCAAAGGAGAGAGAAAACTGCAGCTGATTAGGAGGCAGGGGGAGAAGGGGAGAAGGAATCTGCGGCCGTGCCAAAACCTTTGTAAACAAACTTCTCTGCAATGCTGCGGATGAAAGAGCAACGCCTGGCGAGCGGGACCCAGCTCCCAGGCATAAATCAGGAGCCGCTCCAGCAAAATCAAGGAAGTCACGCTGGCACAAGCGGGAGAAGAATCACCCCCTCCTGCTGCCGAACAATAGCCCTGGTCCCCCGAACACGATTCCCCTCCCACACGGGAGCAGCGCGCTCGGGTGCGGCACGGCCGGGGGGCTGCGCTGCTGGAGCAGCCGAGACCCCCAGTGCCAGACACAGCCGGGTTTGGGAACAGAGGTTGCATCCATTGAGCCGCAGCCAGATCAGGAGGAGGAGGCGGTGGATTCACCTCCAACTTCTGGATTTCCTTTGTTCCTCCTCTCAAACAAATCCCTGCACAGGCGCGGATAGGGACAGAGATAGGGAAGGGGCGGTCGTCCCGAAAGGAGATGAGCAGCAGCACGGACTGCAGCTCGCTGACAGCACGCTGAGCCGCAAGCCACTTTTTACACCCTTTTCAATAAATATTAGCTGGAGGGGGCTCTGCTTTTCCCACTCTCCTGCCAGCATGGCCTCTTATTGTTTACTCTCCCCCAGCAGTCCAGGCGTTCTTGTTAATGTGCTGTGATTGAGTACTTGGGAGAGGATGGCGCTTGGAGTTAGCTCCCGGCTCCCTTTGGAGAGCTGTTTACTCTTTCGTGGTGCCCATGGCCCGCTGAAGACACTGCTCCTTCCCTCACCCCTGCTGCGTCCATCTGCTTTGTCTGCCTGTTTTCCTGCTGCCACCGGCAGGCAGCTGGCCTGCGCATTTCAGCTGGCTGTTCCTAAACCCCTGGAGGAAAAAATAAAATTAACCCCGTAAAGAAGGGGGCTGGGAAGGATGGGGAGGAAGGAGAGAGAGGAGCAGCTCTGCTGCCCAGCACTGCTCCCGCTCCACAGCTGCCTACAAGGACAGGGGCCAGCACAGGGCTGAGCCTCAGCTGATGTCAGGATGCTGCTGGCACCAGGCGAGGATTTGGCTGGGTTTTTTTGTCTTGTTTTGCAATTTCTACCTCCAGCAGGCAGCATGCAAGCACAAGGTTTTAGCTCTTCTTGAGTCTTGGTGTCTCTGCCCCCACAGCACAGGGTTTCAGACTACATTTCTCCCAACCTTGATGTTGTTCCGTGGGTCTCTGCTGATTCCCTGGCTGAAGACAGCCCTATCACACCTGGCAGCCCAAGCCTCCAGCAGGCACATCCTTCCCCCTGAGCAGCCCAAAACAAGAACATGTCCATCAGACACCATGGAGCCAGGGCTGCTCTCCCACACTGTCACCTCCACTGTGCTTCTGTCAATGCCTTACCAAAACCCTTCACATTGGTGCAGCCAGTGGGAACTCACACTTGGTCTCAGAGACCCCAAAGGTTTTTCAGGAAAGCTGTGACCAGAGTCAGTCAGTACTAGCCATGGGATGGTAGTCTGTGAGAACAGAGATAGCCTTACTGCCTTTTTAAAGTCTGTTTCTGCATTCCCCTGGAAACCAGACCCTTTGGAGTTCAAGGGAGGGCCAGGGTGTCTCTATGGTTGACAGCATCACTGGACCCTCAAGGACTGTGCTGTGCCAGTCACCCTCTGACCCGTGGGGACATTTTGTAGCAGAGCCAAAGGCCATGTGGAGTCACTGACTACATGTTCACCCTGCAGGGAAGGTAGGAGACATCTGACATAAAGATGGAACAGGGCTTGGAGAGCCTGGTGAGGCTCCTGACGTTTGGGTAGCAAGAGGAGCCGAGCTTTCAGCTTGTCTTTCATCAGAGCCCCTGCTACCAGAGTGTCCAAACCCTTTGGTCTATCCCAAAACCCTCTCAAACACTGCTCATTTCTGCACAGTCTAACCTGATCTGGGAAGTATTTAACCACTACAAGGCAGAACTGATAAGCAAGCTAACATGAGAACCTGCTGGGTGCCCACAGGCAGATGCAAATACGTACCTGTGTTCACACTCCTACCAGGCAAACACAGCAGCTCAAGGCATAAATACACATGTGACACACCCAGAAATCCCCACAGCACTCTCCAGCTGAGGGTTACTCACACACAGCTTTCCCCACATCTCGCTCCTCAAGCTCTGAGTGGCAACTGGGGCCATTCCTGGCTTGCCTTTGACCTCCCTCAGCTCTGCAGACATAAACGAGGTCTGCTCCTCTTTGCACACAACACTCCCAGCTAACAGGGAAAGCAAGTGGAACCAGAAGTTAGCTACAGCTGTCAAGCCAATATTGTATGCTGGGGAAACCAGCAGAAGTTGCAAATCTCCAGGGAAAACTGTAAGCCCCCTTGCACACAGACTCCTACAGATAAGTAGGTAGCCAGGATCTAGCATTCCCCCAGGGACCTCAGAGACTAAGTCTGCTCCCTGGGGAGTCTTCAAAGCACATTTTCTTCTCCTTCACACCCTAAACCCGTGGAAGCAGTGGCTTTAGTCACTGCTCAGCCACACCTCTGCTGCTCCAGGAGGCAGCCCTGGCAGGGGCTGTGCTTGGCACAGGTAAAGCAGATGCCAGGTGCACATCAGCAGGGAATCGCACCTCAGGATCTCACATGTGCTCACTGGAGCTGCAACCAAAACCCTCTGCAAGACTCTCCCTCCCACTCCCCACCCATCTCTGCAGCAGCAGCTGGGAGAGCAAAGCTGCATCACCTGTCTGGCACATTTGCCCTCATATCCCTCTCTCCAGGTGTGCACAGCATTTTTTAACATTAGAGAGAGATGCTCCGGTGCCTCCAACAGAAAATAGATACCCCTCATTGTTTGAGACTATATTCATAAAAGTCAAAATCTCTGTAAATAATAATTTCATGGATGTTCTGCTGTTGATCTGGCTCCATTAGAGACACTTATTTTTCTTACCTTCATTTCCTCTCTGTTCTTCCAAGTAATAGGCTTTGTTGGTGCCAATTCCTTGCTGCTGCCCCTTGAAAATAGTTGTAGGTGAGAGAGGATGAAGACATTCGCTCTCCAAAACCTTTGACTGTACAGCAAGGAGAGAAAATGCCACCTTCTACCTGATAGGGACTAGTTTCCTGCTAGGAAAAATGGTTGCTAAACATCTGGCCTGACAGCTGACTTCCAGCAGAGCTGTAGGAGGCAGCAGAATATGCTGGACTGGAGACCCTGGCCACAGTTCAGCAGTACCAGGCTGCCCACTGAGGTAGCAACAACAACAATAACCTGATTTATCTTAAGCCTCTGGTTACCAGAATCCTCTGCAAATAACATGCAGGAAGCACAACAGTGCCTATATGTAGAGGAACACAGCACCACAATGAGGATTTTATGCAAGCCAGGACTTCATGCAGACCCGATGGAGTTTAGCCCCATCCCACTACCAGCTGCAGGTGCTGGGATCTTCCAGTGTTACTCCACACTGACCCAGTAACAGCCACTCATACCCTGACTGCAGTGCAGGAACTCCTGACCTGAGAGAAGGTGCCATGAATTTTCCTTTTTCTCTCCATAGCCCTTGGAGTGCTAACAGGTTAGCAGTGTTACTGATTCCCATCCAGGATGGGATTTGGGGTCCTGCTTTCATCCCAGTCTCTATTCAGGCTGTGTCTGGGAGCTCTGGCCAGACATCTGATCCCAAACAGCAGAGGCCACTCAAGCATCCCAGGACCTGTGAGCTGTGATAGTGAAATAACCTAGAAAGAAAACACACCTTTTGTATTCTGGGGAGTCCACCACATTTCCAAAAGTGAATCCAAAACTTAGCTATGGGATCTTTCACACAAGAGAGCTGGAAGCAGACCTGGATGGGAGAATTCTCCCTTCCTGGAGGAAAAGAGAGAAACTTTGGTTTTGAAATTGTGTGGAAATGTCCAGGGAGCAGAAGCACCAGCAGCAAAGGGAAAGCCTCAGGGCAGAGCTGTTGTGCAGGGCAGTCTGTATTTTGCAATGTGGCCTCATGCTGAGAAATGAATTATCTTGAATTATGACTCATTTCTGGTAAGCAGTGTGTTGTGAGGAAATACTTTAAGAGAGAGGGAAGATAAGGAGGTCCTGTGCACGGCCACAGAAGAATGACAGCGGGAGGACATCTTGGAGCTCAGCCTCCTGCCTTTGCTGCTTCTTCTAAGACACACATCAAAACAAGAGACATAAACTCTATCTCAACTGCAGAGACTGATCTAATTTTGCTCATTTCTTTGGCAGTTGGGTGAAACTGAATGAGCGTTTTTAGCGGTCTGACAGAGAGGCTTGGCATTGTCATCATGAAGCATGAGAAAAGCCATGAGCCAGATTTGGAAATTGTGAGATTGGCTTGAAAAGCAGAAGATCTTTTTTTATTATTATTATTATTGCATCTGTTTAGAAACAATGCACATTCTTTGTCTTCAGCTACAGTTCACTGAAATGTTGGGGTCTGGCTTTTAAGGTAATCTATCTTTTTCAGCCAGAAGGAAAAAGAACATTTTTTTCCTCATTAGTGATTGTTGTGCTGTTGTATGACACTGAACTCCAGGCTTTGGGGTGGGGGCAGAAAACTCCCAGCACCTTTCACGGGGCTTGCTGTGGAATTAATCAGTGAATTGGCTGGTCATTGACATGCATATAAATGCAGGCCTGACTCGTGCTCCCACCGTGCATGTCCACTCATAGAGTTCACCTCTCATAGTGCACAACTACATGAGCCAAAAGCATCCCCTCAGCTGCCAGAACAAGAGACAACAGATGTAAAAATTGGGGTCTGCCTTCTCATTCGTCTTCAGCTCTCACTAAGTGAAGTTATCCCCCTGCCCACTCCAAATTTCGAAGGTTTGGATATAAGCACACAGCCAGGGTGCTCAAGTGTCAAACTTGGTGTCAAGTGTCAAAGGTGGTAAAACCTTTCTGCTTTGATGTAAGACTCGTGGCTTAGAGGCCTCATGATGAAATGCAAAGAATTAACCCCAAGCATTCTTCTGCATGAGGAAAGCCTATCCCCTGATGCCTCCTCCTGCATGTCTGGTGCAAGCAAGACCGGAATCAGGCCATTTATCAAAGAAATGGGCAGTTTCCCCCCATTCGCAGTGGAAAAATGGCCATCAGTTTGCATTAAAAAGAAACCACAAACTTGGTACAAAGCACTCAGCCATGGAAACGTGCTTATGTGGCTCCCAGGATCCCTTTCTCTCCATCAGAATTCACATGAAAAGCCCTCTCGCTGCTTTCCCTGTCAGCATTAACTCTTCCAAAATGATTGGCATCAAAGGTAGCAAACACTCCCTGCTGACAAAAGCCCCCCTCTGCCTGCCTGCAGCAGCCCCCCGCCCGCCGCCGCCCCACTGCCCAGCGCTGACAGGTCCCATTGTGCCACTGTCCCACAGCAGCTGCACAGGCAACAAAGACATCAAGGCACGGGGGCTGGGGCTTGTTGGAGTTGTGGGAGGAAACACAAGCAAAGGAGAAAAGTGAGGCTGAAGGGAAGGGATCAACAGTTGGTGACTTAGGAGCTCGCTCCGAACACGTGAGAAGCAGCTAAAACCTAAAGGTTTTCTGCAAATGTACCTGCACGAGCATTTCTGCCTCTGATTATCCACTGCTCTGGCTTCCAACAGCACCAGAATCATTCAGCTAATTGCCCTGTAAAGGTAACAGCCTATGAAATTTTTAATGGAGCAGATTGCACTTATAATTTATTTTTTTTTCCTCTGTGGTTCAATATACTTCAATATCTTTTCTCTCTTCTAGCATTTTATTCAGGGTGACAGTGGATTTATACAATTGCCATTCTCTTTGCCATAACGACTGAACTGCAAGACAGGTCCTTTTTCCAGCTGGATCCAGGCAGCTGGAGGCCACAGCTGGATGATCAAAAGTTCTGAGGAACATTTGAAAACACATCCTGACCACCAAATCGCCAGTGGAGCAATCACCTAGCAGCAGTCACAGAGCTTGGGCATCCCTCTGCTGTGGCATAGCATAGGGGGAGGACAAAAGGCAGTGGTCTTGCTCAGGAAGGCATGACTGCTGGGCTTCTACTGCTCCTCCACCAAAAATAGAACTGGAAAAGGGAAAAGGAGAAAATATTTGAAGAGTTTATGCCAGGGATGGAAGTAAAGCAGTGTTTAAAGCAGGATGAGGGAAAATTCAAAAGGCAACATGGATCACCGTGATAGGATGCAGGAATAAGAGTACCAGTGGGAGCCAAACTCAAGGGAAGACTGCAGCATGTTTCTGCAGAGAATTTAGGTCCAAAACTGCCACATCTCACAGCCACTGCCAGCCCCCAAAGCTGACAACAGCCACTGGCATGTGGGTGGCTACACCTCTTGAGCAGAAATAAATCATCCTCTGCTGATGTCCAAGAGATCACTAGACATCCAGTTACAATCAGATCCTACAGACCCATCTTACCCACCCTTATCCTCAATCCCATAAAGTTCCACCTTCATGGAATTGAGGATATAAGCATCCATCTTCTTTCCAGGTTCATCACTCATCCAGGATCCAGGCATCCCATTGCCTGAGGGACACACTTGGGGTTCATTGCTTGCCTAATGACAAAAACTCCTGCACAATGCACAACCCTCAGGGTCACACGAGTACACAGATATGGCTGAAGGAGGAGAAGAAGGAAAGGGATAATGTGATATGTTGGAGTTCTGCATATGGAGCAGGGGGAGCCAAGAAGTGCAGGGATCCACAGATGTTTTTCATAAGACATCAAAATGAAACATCCTCTCAGCTTTTTCATATCAATACCATGAAATTCCTATTCCCTCAGAGATAACAAAATGCTCCGTTTTCCACACTGCCTCAAAAAATTCCTGGGTGAAAAATTCCAGCTCCAGTCAGTCCTAAATATTAGCAGACAGGCTAGGAATACCACAGCCCCCCTGGGCTAACTCCTCCTAGAAGATATGGAATCCCCTTAGTGGACTTCATCACATCAGAAAAAGAGCCCAGAGAAAGAGCAAGCAGAAGAAATGGAGGAAGAAGCTCACACCCCAGAATTAACAAACACCCTAAGATGCCATAAATAACTTGATTTCCTGACTGAGCCCACCCTAAAAATGATCACCCATGGTCTGCACTGAGCAGATCATCATCAGATGAATAACCAGTGCTGCATAAATGCCACCCCCTCTCACGTCTATAGAAAGTATCAATTTTAACAGTGTTAGTGGGAAGCTTTGCTTAGCATTGCTAACTCACACAAACACACACGATTCAGATATATCCTAATAGACAGCTCTGGGCCATGACATTCCTGCAGGTCAAAATTAAAATAAAAGGCAGAGACTCGGCGTGCACCTCTGGTTAGACTGCTGGCTTGCTCAACACAGAGGCTGCCTGCAGTTAATCAGCCTTCTTTCTCCACTAACTGTCACTGCAAACAAAGGAATTAGCAGAAGGTCTGTAGGGAGCATTGAGATAATTTGGCTGACTGAAGAAAAGAGAAAGAAAAGAAAAGCAAAACAAAATTACTGAGAAATTTACTTGCACTGACCTCTCCATAAATATTTAGATATAATCATCATTACCTTGGAGTAAATTAAGTTATAAACAGTCTCCACAATTGCACATGATGAATGCGTATCGGCATCAGAGAGCACTTTATTGCAAGTTAATGTGGAAACAGAACACCTCAATCAATCAGGATGCAGAAGAGCTGTCTGATGATATCAGCCCATCTCAACCTATTCGTACAGGACACCGTACACTCACTCACCCACACACGTCCTCCCCCCCATTCTGTTCTATGAAGAAATACATATGGAAGCCCAGAAGATGGTAAGATGTGTGTCTGTGGAGCTGGAATAACGAGGGATGTACAGTACGTGTCCTCAGTGGTGGTGGTGGTATTATTTATATCACGGTAACATCCACGGTGGCTGAGGATACGGCCCCCCTGTGCTGAGCTCTGTGTACAAACACAGCCAAAAGCCATCTGGGTAGGATTCATCCGACTAGACACAGATATCCTCAGCAGGGATGTTGAGCTAATCACCGTCAGCTCCTTTCACAGCCAGCCGAGGGAAATCAGCACTTCCCGAGCACAACTTTCCAGACCTATTTTAGACATCCAGTTTAAGGAGAGATGAATCATGCCCTGGACTCCCTTGGCTGCTTTGGCTCCATCCCCACAGACCCTTTGGGAGCCCCGGGTGACTGCTGCTGAAGTCAGCACCAACACTGCGGATGCCAGCTTGATGAGACAAGTCCCATCCGCTCTGACTGAGGGACTTGAGGGTTTAGGGAAAGCGGACAAACACATGGCAGGCGAAACAGAATCACATCTGAGCTACATTTTTGGATGTCAAACCACGTAGCCTCCCAGGGCTGATGACTTCTCTGGCTTTGGAGCTGGGCTGCTAAAGAGCAGAACAGAAGGGGGAGCGTGTTGCAGAGGCCTGTGCTGCTCACACCTCGCCTGCCCCTTCACTTTCAGTGTGAGAGCTGAGACATGACAGTCCCTGAGCTTTGCCTTCCCTTCAAGCCACAGAGGCTCATTCCCCAGCCCTGTCTGACCCTTCCTCTCCAGCTCCTGCCCACGCCAAGCTGAGGCAGTTGTGAGTGCAGAGAACATATTCCAGTGAGCTCTGACACCTCACTGCCAAACAAGAACAGGCTTTAGGAATTGGCTTCTTCATGTCACCTCCCCATCACACATTCTATTGCCACCTCCCAATACTCCAGAACCCAGATGTGCCACACACACAGGACTAATAAGGGGTTTCCATCCTGCAAAGAAGAAAGGGAGTTGGTCTAATGAGACAACTGATGATGAAAGTGTTTCTCAGGAAAGGAGCATGATTAGAGATTATTAAGGCTCACAATTTCAGCAGTCTTGCAAGAGGACAAAGATTTTAACTGGGGGGTATGTATGCCTAAACCTCTTGAGAAAGTCACTGAAATAGGTCCTGACAATGTAAAGTGTTGGATTTAGGTCAAGTCAAGACATCAGTGCATCATTCTGTGCCAGTGAAAAACTGGCTTCATCCAGTTTTCACTTCTGGGTTTTCTCTTATGAAGAAAACTTTCATATGCATTTTCCAACATGAACTGGGATGTCCAGTTCACAGTGATGCTGAGCTTTTATCTGCCTTTACAAAACATCAACAACAATAGACAGCTCAACAGGTGAAAAGTGCCAGACAGAAAATAATTAGAATGCAAACTAAGTGGGCTGAGAAGATCCTTCTTGCAGGAAGGTATTTATAGCAAGAGGTGAAAGAGAGACAACATAGCACTGACTGTCTCTACAATGTTACAAGGTGAAATAAGAATAAATAAAAATATTTCTTTTCTTACCCTCTTTGTTTATAGCCTAAATAAAGTAAATGTCGGTCTGTAGCTGCCTTGTTCCCTACACTGTGGGATCTTTCAAAAAGAGTTATCACAGATGCCTTTGCTGCTCTTGCACCAACCCTGCCAGATTCTTCTTGGGACAAGAACCCTTCTTCTGTCAATGCCTTCCCTCAGTGCTACAACACCAACCCTTAATCCGATAATTACCTGGCCCAGTAAATGATTGCAATTAAGCCCAGTTCCCAGCTGCAGCCGAGCACAGCCTCCCGGCGGGGCTCCCGACACAGCCCAGCAGAGCGGCCAAGCCCATTTTGCCAAGCAGTGTCTCATCCCTACTGAGATTTAGTCTAGAAGGAGAGAAGGAAATTGCTAAATCTTTCAGCACAAGGCCAAGATTTCTATAGATACCGAAAATCTATTGGCAGGCTCAGATCAAGGGCTTTTTAATTGAGTGAAGAACGTTAATTAGTAAATTTACTGACTTCTAAACACAGCAAGACCGAGGGCTTCAGATTACCATTGTGCAAGGACAAAGCAGCTTTCAAGGTCTAGAGAGCTTTTTCCCTTTTCTGCCTTACCCTCAAACACCAGAAACTATCTCAGTTAATTGTGGAAATACATGGATGGCACAGTGGCAATCAGGCACTGCTTCTCTTTAGATGAGGGAAGCATTCAAAGGAGTCATCAGGGATGGTTATCTCTGAAAGGTGAAGAGGTCTGAAAAAAATACAAGGTGTTGCTAGAAAACAGAAAGATCAAAGTTAAAAGCATTTGGATGGATAAAGTGGTTGCAAAGATTATTACTTCTTAATATATAAATTACCCAAATCATTCCCATTTGTCTGCCTTCATGACCATATGAAAGAGGAGACCAAAGGCTTAGCTCCTGAGACGTTAAATCCTAAAAAATCCACCCATGTTTTAAGTTGTAATACATGAAGCACTTTTCCTGGAAAAACTGTCTTCAGACCAGCAGCAAAGGCTTTAAAACATGTTTGTTGTGGAATCAGAAAAAGAAGAGATCAAACCACAGCAGCTCAGCAGAGAAGGATTGCTGGAAAAGCAGAAACTAAAAATGTAATAACGGGAAGATGAAGACAGGAGGAAAAAGCTCACCAAAGGGAATGGCCTTGCCAGGGAAAGGCAGCAGAGTTTATGGCCCTGCTCTTTATTAGCTGAGGAAGTCAACACACACTTCTGGGGAAAAAAAAATAGGAAAGGAAATAAAAAGGAGTTTAAGATTATTTGGATGGCTTGAGGCCAGCTCCATAGCAGACCTGAGTTGTGTCTGGGGATCTCTCCTCTATTTCCAACGTTCCCTGATGTTTTCCCATGAAAGGATGGCTGGGAGGCTGGTGAGCACCATGTTTATGGTGTGCCACTCTACATCCTTTCCTGTGCACCTGCCATCCTGCCAGCCCAAAAGATCTATCCAGCAGCACTCAGCAAATGTCTAAACCATCCTTCACTTTCACAGTTCCTAACCTGCTTTCCAGAGATGTGGGAAGCACTTTCCCCAGCTCCATGGCCACATTTTGACCAGAAGTGCGAAACATGAGGAGGCTGGGAGTGTGCAAGGAGCCCAAGGAGGAAGAATAGGGGCTTCAGCCACAATGCCACACACGTACACCACCCAGACATCTCCCTTCCTGGGAGCAACAGGATGATATTTTGGAGAGGTTTTAGCACCCAGGGAGAGCTAAAAATTACCCACCATCAATAAGAAGCTTTTGGACAAGTGCAGTGACATCCTGCTTACCCAGATTTCCCATATCTGATCAGGAGAAGCCAGAATATCTTGACGTGAAACTTGTGCAGGGATGTAGATAGGTGGGGGCTATTTTTCTAACTGTGTTAGGATCTAACAGGATGGCAGCCTGAGAATCTTTAATGGCTTCAGACAGGGAGAAAAACTTTGCATTTCACTTTGTAGAGCAGTGACAGAGCAGGGCACTTAGAAAGATACTGCACATGTTTGCGTATTTATTTGCATGGCTACAACACATTATGCCCCTGGCCCCTGCAAGGTCAGCATTTACAGAGCACAGTGAACAAGGTGGCAGTCCCACAGTGATACCTTTCCTACATGTAGTGCTTGCAGCCATCCATTTTTGCCTTGCCAAAGTGAAGCCCAGGATGAGTCAAGATACCTCCTAAATTAGGGACAATTTTCAGTCTCTTATGGCAGGGTGGCACATCACTAAGACACACAGGCCTTTTTTTTTATTTAAATCCTCCCTAATGGGGTTAATTGTGCTACCCACAAGGAAAGACCTGGTGCAGCAAAAGGTTCTGCTGGCCCATTTAGCATAACCTGGAGTTTAAACAGAGAGGCAGCATTTCCTGCGTCAGCTCACCGCTTCAAATCTCACCTGAATCCTGCATCATGTATGAGACATCTGCGCTGCACACTGGTGGAACAAATCTGTCAGCAGAACAAACGTGCAGGGACAAATCTATCCCTGTTCCAGCAGCAACAGTGTTAACCCAGGGGACCCTTTTTGGCCTGCCAGAGTGAAACCAGACTCAGAGCAAGTAGGTCCCTATATGTATCTTGGAAGACAAAAAAATGACTGAAATAACATCAGTGGAAGCAGGAGTGCCTGTTCAGTGTGAGATGCACTGGCTGTGTCAGTCACACTGTGTTTGGATTCAAATTACCACCAATCAGTTATGCCCTATACAAATCCATCCCTTAGTTTAAAAAAAAAACAACAAAAACCAGCAAAAACAAACCTTCTTAAAACCTATCTTGTGTTATGCCTTCAGGGCAAATTTGCCTTTATGAGCATGAATAATTCATGCATGTTCATTTATTATTAATTAATATTCCATGAACATGCATGGTTTATTCACCCAAACAAAGCACTGTGCCCCAGACTCTCTCCCTGCAGCCTGGCATTAGCTACATGCCACAGCCCAGCTGACCAAGGTGTTCAACCACTGCCATTTATCACTTCTTTCTCCCCAGAATCCACCAAGAACATTTTGACCCTTCTTGCTCCTCACTGACATTCTCCATTTCCAGGGCTGGAATAGGACAATTCAGCTCTATTCAGCTCAAGTACTGGGAGAAGTTGAAAATGTGAGCAAGAGGGAGGCAAGAAGAGGAGTTTGATTTTTTTGGTGTGCTGTGCCAGACCATACCCATTTCCATTTTGGAGAAGCAATGCCAGGCACACCAGATCATCACAGGGTCACTGGTCAGCTGGACTGATTGGGGGGGAATTATTCCTCATTCGTTGCTGTGTCACCAACAGCGACAACAGCATTTCCCACATGGAATTGTCTTCTGTCAGAGATACTTCATTGCTGATATGGCAGAGATGCCTTAAGCCATAAGCCCATGCCAACCACATTTTCCTGCTGGGCAGGCATTTTACTGAGAGCACACAGGGGTCCCCAGCAAAGCCAAGAAAGTAATGAAAGTCTCTTCCATTTCAATATAGATCCTCATGTGCATTGACTCTGGCACCAGTCTGCACCATGGAGGGGCAGCTGGATTTTTCTCCTCAGCACACATCCTCTGAAGAGCCCACAGCTATTGGATTTTCTCCCAGTGCTGGATCTGCACCCCAACACACGAGCAAAGCCTGCAGAGCCAGCACAAATCACGATCCATCACTCTCCAGAGGAACCCCAGCTGAGCCCCTTCAAGCCTGGTCAGAGCTGGCACTCAGCTCTCTGCAACCATCACCATCTACAGATTAGCAATCCACATTTTTATGGGACAGGCAGAGCAGGACTACTAATTCCCTCATAAAAATATGCACCTGCAGATATCACCCACCACTATCCTCATCATTGTCTCCACACCAGATCCAGGACTTCAGGTGTAAACAGACTCACTTGGGTCAAATCACCACCTGGATCTTTGCCCTCCCAGACAGGGCCCACGAAATCCCCCACCAAGGGATGTTTAGCTCTTGAATCTTCACCTGATAGGAGCAGCCCTGTCACAAAACATTCCTGGAAGCTCAGTTCATGTCCCAGGTCTCAAAACCACCACTACACCTGCATCCTCTGTATTGCAGCCAGAAGAGTGCAGGATGAAGAGCTGGATTTCCTTTATTTGGGCTAAACCATTGCAATCTCTTTATATGGTCCTATGTGAGTCCTGATTTTCAAGCACAGGAATGCCGAGAGGAAATAGTAAAAAACTCCCTGTGTGTTAGACACTGGAACAGCTTCAAATCAAGAGTTAGCTGAAGCAAACAGAAGAGGCACGATTTCAGCATTTATTAAAAGCAGAAGTGCAGCACAAAAAGAGGGAGAGGAGAAAGCTTTGCTTGCAGGAGATGCTCACATGGTACTCAGCACCATGACGTACCAACCAGAATGATGGACATTTCCTTGGCATTTCTGAAGTGGCACATGGAAGAAGAGAGGAATTAAAAACAACAATCTGATCAGTTTTAAATAGTGCTGGGTCCAAATCACATGTCTAAAGCCAGATAAACCCATCTTTGAGAGCCCAGAGCAGGGAGTGGAGAGCAGGCATGAAGCACCCCATTTCCCTCGCTTCTCTGTAAAGATTTGAAAAAAAGAACTGGGTCCAAATTCCCCCAGTTGTGGAGTGTTAGATCTGGACATGAAGTGCTTGATTCCAGTGAATACCCCAGGCAGCCTCCTATTGCCTCAGATTGTTTTACCAATAGAGATAAGTTCAGAAACACTCTTGACAGTTACAGACAATTTAACACACAGGGGCTGCTCGGGGAAAACTTAAAACTGTCATAATTCATCCTCCCCTTCCCCTAGTCCAGAAATGAAAGATTAAACCTAGGAAGATTTATTAAACTGACATTTTAATAGAATTTTTAGACTTTCCATGTTAATAGTTTAAATATAATTGAATTCCATGAGAGGGAGGAATAGAGGATGGAGCCGGTGTCCCCCAACAATAAGAATGCTTTAAACACTGGGGCATATCACTAATGCATAATTTAGTCCTATTTGCATGGCCCTTAGAACTGGGAGTAACGAAAACACAAATCTAATTAACAGAGTGAAAGAAATGCCTGCACCAGCAAACTTCATCTCAAGCTCCACTACCACACACCCACCCTCTGCAAGTTACAAACATGAAACAGATGGCAAGAAGGAGGGAAAAAAAATAAGAGACATCACACATCAGCTCTTGGAGAGGAAGAGGGGGGAAAAAAGAGAGAGAAAGCAGAAGGAATAGGATGGATAACCAAGCTACTTGACGATGCAGCAATTAACTTGCTGAGGGTGGAATAATTCTTGCAGTGCCTCTCTGGTTGAAGAACTCTCCAAGCTTAGCTCAGTAGATGTACTGAGTGCAGTGGAGAGTAAACCAGTTTCCATAAATCCCAGCAGGAGTCCGTTTCACTTTATAAGATTCATGTGAAAAATTGAAAATTCAGGTTTTTCCAAATGCATCTGTAATCAGCAGACTGAGCCCTGTGGGTCCCCAGAGGTAACTGATCACAGCACAAAGTAGGGTTTCACAATCACACCGAGATTCTCCACTGCGTTTTCAAAGGTTAGACATTAATTCCTGATCAATACAAGGAGCAGCAGGCTGCCCCCTAGCCCCACTCCCAGAATTGTCTTACATTATTACCTGAGCCTTGGCTTTGTCCTGGAATTACTTAAAATCACAACTCAGAGCTGTAAGACACAGAGTCCCTCCAGATCCAGAGCAGAGGGGGGTGAGAAAGACCTTCCCCAGTACCTTCTTCCCCCATGCAGATACAAATCCACCCTGTCCTAGGTCTGACAATTGAAGGTAAACAAGATTCGTCGTGCTTAGCATGACACATTCAAAAATAAACACCAGAATCTGAAGTTTCTTCAGGTCTAGTTGGACTCTGTAGAAACAGGTCATTCCAAATTAATCTTCACTATTGAGTCTCCCTCCCTTAACAATGTGCCACACTTATTTTTGCTGGGTTTCTCTGTGCCATCACCATTACAGATTTCTTTGACATCGTGACATCTCCCTTTAGAGCTGAAAACAAGCTCAGTGTGTGCCAAACACCATGTTTTCCAACTGAGATAAAAATAATGGCAGAAAAATAAAATCCAGGCTATTCAACAGCTTCCGGTCATCTAAAACTTTCTGTTCTTCTCCAGACATGCATATTGGGCTGCCATTTACTTTCCATTCACATGATAGAATGGGTTTTGGTGTTTTTGGTGATGTAGTTTGACATGGACTAGGTGAGGGGCAGGATGCAAGCTGGTCCATCAATCAGATTTAGAACCAGTTTTTGATTACTGGTCATGCTGGTTCTTACCCTGTCTCTCTTTCCATCTTGGTAACACTCCTGCAGATTTGAAGTCTTTAGCTGCTGACTGTAAGAGGTTCCTGGACTTCAGGCAGCATTTTGGGGAGGTTTTGGATACCTTCACAGTTAGGCAGGTTCATTAGCATGCACTCATGGTCTCATATTTTTTACTGCCTCTCTGCAGGGCTCATTTATTCCACTGAAATCAAGCACAAGAATTCCCCCAAGGCATCCTTGTCAGATATGAAGTGACTGGGCTGCACAACACACTTTTTCCAGGTACTGCAGCAGGTACAGGTTTTTGGTGTCGCTCCTATTCATTATCAAAGGGGAAATTGATGAATACCCACTTTTGCTGAGTTAGAATCTCCTGATGGCTAATGAACGTGAATAAAACGTTATGCAAATTAGTGACTGAGAAGGGAATTCGGAGCTGAACTTGAATATGAAACAGGTCATTAGTACAACACATCTTTAACATCTGTTGATTGTTTCTAATGTTAGGTTTGTGGCAAAACTGTCTATGTTGATATTTAGTGAGAGGAGCTAAAGCTGACCCCACACTCATGCATGGACCTTCTGAACGTGGTGCCACACTTGGTGTTAGGAGGCAGGAGTGATTCTGGGCAAACAAACAGGTCCCCAAACCTGGAGGAAAAACACATGTTTATGGCCTCAATTGCTATCTGATCACCTGCTCAGTACACCTCTGTATTATGTGTGCCTAGGTGGCTGTGCAGAGTGTCTCATAAAATATGAATACTTCTTCCAAATAGGATGGTGCTTAATGTGCATTTACTGTATGAACACTTATAGGTTTCTATTATTATTTATAAGTCTACAGTGTGAGAAGCTTTTCTCTAATGCTCAAGAAGTGACAGTTTCCCTCTTGCCAAGGACAGGCAGAGAAGAGGACACATCAAGAGAAAGACAAACAGCAAATACTTTGTGTAAACAAGGAAAACTAGATTTTCTCTAAGTTATACAGGTTGTCTGGGTGTTTAAAATAAATTAAAATTGGGATGGATTTGAGCTTTGTAGGCTTGGTAGTGTAAGGTACACTTTGTGTCTTGTCCTTTTGCTACAATCCAGTTTGTCTGGGCTCCGGTGCATGGGCTTATTTAGGGCTTGGGGGATTTTTTCCAGGTTGGAGAAGGAGTGATGAAAGTCCTCAAGTAAAACAGGAAAAACTGACTTTCTTTGAAGATAAGCTGCCCCAAAGGGTCTCCAACACATCATGGGAGAGGAGTGGCAAGTTAATGTTGGAGGCAGTGTGTCAGTGGTCTTTAAAAATGAAAAATTAATAATGTGACAAAAGAAAAACAAACAAAAAAAAAACCCACAAAAAATAAACCACAAAAAAACAAAACAAAAAACCCAAAAAAAACCCCAACAGTATCAAAATAAAGGAATGTTTCTTTGTGAGAAACAGGCACTGGGATACACAGATATTCTCACATCCTTCTCCTCCCCTGGGACAGGATAGAGACCTCCCAGGAGGGCTCAGTCTCATAGGACATGGTGATCATTACAGAGTGTTTTTAAATCTGGTTCTGCAAAGAAGAAACCTTCCAGTCTTGTGACGTTCAAAGGAGAGATAGAAGGGGGGACAAAAAGAAGAAAATCTCTTTCCTATCTTCCTCCTGCTCAGTGGTTCTTGAGCTATCCATATGAAGTGGGAAAGGTGCAAGAGGAGAAAATATAAAGCAATAATCTGTGAGCAAGGCAAGTGCAGGATGCAGCAGAGTGAGTTTCAAGCCATGGTATTGGTATGAGATTCAGTTTCTCATCTCTGGAGTGACCACCAAACTCATCCCATCTTCACGTACTCCAGATGAGGCTATTTCTCTCTGGCCAGAGATTCTGCCCTTCCAACATGAATTTCCAGCTTCCATGACCTACTTTTGACAATGCTGTCAGAAGTTTCTGTACAAACTCTGCATAGGAGGCAACAGGAGCCCCCATTTAAACGAGGTCCATCCTCAGGAGGGGGAGTGCTAAAAAAGGTGGTTTTTTCCCCATTATTGCTTTAAATCCAGCACTTCATTTACAGCCCCTGTTTATAAAAGAAAGAAGCAGACAAAGCCTCATGGCAGCAGTTAATCAAAGCTGACACAAGTGGCCCACCCAAGCCATGGTCTGGAGTTTTGGTCAGCAATAGGAGAGCAAAGTACAAAGGTTACTTCTAGATGAGATGCATAACCAAGGAGAGCACAGTCACAGCAGCAGTACAAGCAAAGAACAGACCATGTTTCTTCAGAAACAAAGGCACAGAGGCCTTTGCCTCCATGCAAGGTCCCCTCCCTGCAAGCAGCAGGGAGACAGGGGCACTGCCTAACATTTCAGTGAGGAGAGAGGATATAGCACAGTGCTTTCTGTTGAAGGGTTCTGCCCACCCAGCCATTCTCTGTGTAGTGTCTACACTTGCTTCTTAGGTATAAAAAGTCGCTCACTGCCTGATGTAGGAGCTTTGAAACAAGAGACTGGTGTCTCAGGATGTGCCAAAGCCTGCTGTCTCACAAGACATGAAAGCTTGCCCTTTATCAGAGCAAACCAAGGCAAAAATGGAACAATGCAAGAACTCAGAGCTTAGAGTTCTCCAGGCAGAGGACTCAGGGTGCAGAGATGCTCATCAACATCCAGCGTGGTGATTTCAAAGACCTCATTCCAGATAAGAGCCACCTCCATAAACAAGGGGCAAGGAAAGGCAGTAGGAGTTTCCTGATCCAGTGTGCACTGCAATCCTCTGAACTGGAACTCCAGAGCTGGTGTAAGGAATGACAAACCACAGTGGGGTAAAGAAACCTGGAAGCCATGCAGCTTAACCTCAGCTCAGAGACTGGAGGTGCCTATACAGGATATCAAGATTTACTGAATGAGGACCCACAGCCCATACCCAGACCAATGCCAGGCCCCTGCATCCCCCATTCATTGCCTACTCATAAGTGCTAAAATCCACCCAAGCATCTTCACCTCCCTTCTACAAACCACAGTGCTAGGCTACTACATTTATTATCCCATCACAATTAACCACTTCTGATTAGTTCAACTAATTACTGGGTGCTAGCAATTACTCACTGACAGGCCTCCTCAGAGTCTTTAATAGCTGTTCCCACAAGAGCAAACAGGTGAAGGCCAGAAGAGAAAAGCAAAACAACTAAACAAGGGGGAAATGAGGGAAAGAATTAAGAAATCCCTGGGCAGACCCAGGTCCTTTGAGATCCAGAGCAGCAAACAGCCCAGCTAATTAGCATGCAATTGCATTGCCAGCATGCACAGAAATTCTCCCTCCAGCCCTTTTTCTTGCAGAAGCTCATGATTTGGGATTTGTCCACAATGCAAGCACTAGACAGGATATGTTTGTACATTGTTGTTTCAATCCTGCAATGCCTCTCAAAAACACTAAATCATGTCTGGGTAATTTTGTTTAGAGGGTGAATTTTGGATCCTAAGCCACCAAGTAGAGGCATTTTATTCATAGGTGACTGAAGACCTCTGAAAACAGGAGGATTAGGGGAGAATGGAAAATATGACAAAAGGGTAGCCTTTACTGATTTGGAACACACTTCTTTTATGGAAAACAGAGGAAAAAAATCCTTAGGAGGATGCTCTAGATGTTGTAATAGCAACTGTATGTTTTCTGTTTCAGACCCTGACAACAGAACTCAACAGAGAATAAGTTGTTAATGACACTCATAGATGCAATCTTTATATGTATTAAGTTCTACAGTGTGCAGGGAAAAAAAACAAACATGGCTTTTTATATGATGCTTAGAGAATACTCTTGCTCCTGTTGTCATTGAATTTTATGGGGTTTCCATGAACAGGAGAGTATCCAAATAGTGTCTTTGTTTCCAGGTGCTGCATGCTTCACCCCCATGGCTGCAGCACCTGGAAGGTGTCTTCTTTCAGACATCCTACTCCAAACCCTTCTGAATTTAATAATACTGACCTGACAAGCTTTAAGGGAAGATTTCAACAAGTCCATAAAGCATTTGTGTTGACTTCCAGGTCGCTTTTTAACCAGAAGCCAGTCAGCCACAGACAGCATGACCACAGATCCTGAAATACCTCAGCATCCCAGAGACAGTCTCCAAGCATAGCTGAGACCTTATCAGGACGACTGTAATCCTGGGGAAGCTGCTACAGAACAGACATTAAGCAGCCTGACAACAATAAGCCTGGTTCAGTGCCTTATCCCTCCCTTGCTCAAAATGTGATTTTCCAAAATAATGAATTATTGTTTTCCAAGTAAGTTTTGCACTGGAACCACTCACTATTTCCCAGATTGTCCCTTCAGTCTGGAAAGCCTGCAGTGAACAGAAGGGAATGTATCCAACATTTCGAGCCTTGCTGTGCCACAGGTGATGATGGGGGGACTGGGCATGCTGTGTGGAGACTGCTGGAAAACATGATTCCCACAGTGGAAAAGTTTCCTGAGCACACCACCTTGTCCCTGGGTATCTGTGTGGGGTGGGGTGAATGTCCCTCAAAGCCACAGATCCATACAGGATCACCTGCAGACCACAGATGAAACATTATCCCACATGTGCATGAAGTCATTATCCAAGTGCATTCCCTGCTTGAGCAGGAGAGGACGATGAGCATGGTCAGGAGACCTCTCCCACCCTGACAAACAGCATCATGCACATCCTTTCCCTTTCCAAAGAAGAGCAAGGCGGAGAAGAGGGAGAGGACGCAGCTAAAGTTAAATTGTGCCATTAAACTTCTTTCTACAACAAACCGATTAACATCTGACTCTGCTATAGAACTCGAACAATGCTAAAGGCCGTGAAACGCTGTCTTAAAAGGCAATAAAAAACAATGGTCAGACAAAGAGCCCTCGCTGAGGCAGGAAGGGCCCCCAGACAGCCCCTGCCCAGCCTCTGCCCAGCCATCGACTGCTTTCATGCTCATGGCAAAAAGGTGCAGGAAAGGTGTTTTATTTCAAAGTGAAATCTTCCTGAATGAAGTGAGCACTGTAGAAAGGCAGGGCACGCAATGGCATCCCCTTGTACAGGAATTTCAAGAGCCCTTTGCTCAGAAACCCACCCCAGGTTCTGCTCTCTGCCCTCAAGGCACTCTGCTCTCAGCTCAGCCCAGGGATTCCCTCCTTGTGTGGAGGTGGGATGCACATGAGCATTTGTGCAGCAGGACACACAGCCACCTTCTGAGCTCAGCCAAGCTCCTGTAGCTCTGGTTCTGCTACGTTTCTGCAGCTACATTCAAGATATTCTATTCTTCTCTGGTTCTGGATGAGTTTTTCAGACCTCAGGAGATTATCCTGTGAACTGCATAAGAAAAGGCTGTTTTAACTCATGCTTTTGCTAATACGTTCAGTGCTGTAAATCAGCTGAAGTTCAAGCAGCCATGAATATCTGTAAAGTTAGATTTGATACTTCTAGTCAGCAATAATTTTTCCTGCAGACACACATGCTCATAACACTGGGGTTTTTTTTCCTTAGAAGTCTTCATACATTTTCTTCACCTCTTTGTTCTTTTCTGCTTGCTTTCTCCAATTGAAGCAGACAGAACATCTCCCAGGAAGGCTTTTGGAGATCTCATGAATTATATCTTCTAGGGTTGATTCCTTCATGGATCCTGCAGGCACCTGTGGCACCAGAGGCAGAGCTGCAAGTGGCCTCCAACATTTGGGGACCCAAAGGGAAAGCAACGGGAGCTGATGCACTGTCACCTCAGGGTTCTGGCAGACAACAAATTGTCCATGAGCCAGCAGTGCCAGCAAGGGCAAGGCCAGTGGAATCCTGCTATGCTTTAGAAAAAGCACTGCCAGCAGGTCAGGGAGAGGATCCTGCCCCTCTGCTCAACCCTGGTGAGGCACATCTGGAGTGCTGTGTCCAGTTCTGGGCTGCCCAGTGCAGGAGAGATATGGAGCTCCTGGAGTAACTTCAGCAGAGAGCTACTAACTTGCTCCAGGCTCTGGAGAATCCTTCTCTTACAATGAAAGGCTGAGGGAGCTGTTCAGTCTCAAGAGGCAACTGAGGGGACCTCATCAGTGTGTACAAATATCTAAAGGGTGGGTGCCAAGAAGATGGATCAGGCTTTTCTTGGTGGTGCCAGCAATAGGAAAAGAGCCAACAGGCAGAAACTGATACTGAGGAAGTTCCACCTGAACATAAGGAAGAACTTCTTTATTACGCAGTGACCAAGCACTAGAACAGATGGACCAGAGAGAATGTGGAGGCTTCCTCACTGGAGATATTCCAGAGCCATCTGGACACAATCCTATGCCCTGTGCTTTGGGATGGCCCTGCTTGAGCTGGGACACTGGACCAGATGATCCCCTGTGGTCCTTCCAATCTGACCTATTCTGTGATTCTCTGGTCTTGCTCACTCACCAAAGTGACAGGTTTTGGTGTCCCAGGCTCAGAGATGATTGACTATTGGACTTGATGATCCTAAAGATCTTTTCCAACCTTAATGATCCTGATTCTATGAGCAGGGCTGGCATCCAGGAGCAGTGGTCCATGGTCTAGAAAAGGTGGGTGCAGGAATTTCCAGAGAGGCTGCTGTCAGAAAATCAACATCAGGAAGGAACCTCTAGGAAGGGAAATGTCAGACCAAGCTTGTCAGTCAGTAGGGAACGGCTGACTAAGACAAGATTCCTGCTGTGAATTACAGGGGTTTTATTTTTTACCTGCAAGAAATTCTGGGTCTCTCACCTGCACGAGGACGCACCTCCTACAAAACATCCTCCACACTCCACCAGGCAGCAAAACAGTGTCCAGGTGTGACCAGTCTTGGCAGGGCCCCCAGAAACAACCAGCAGCTGTCCTGGGCAGGTCAAGCAGTGCTGCACAGGGCCCATGTTTGGGGCTGTGAGCCTGCAGAGGTGGGGCTTTGTTCAGAAGGGAGATGTGCCCCAGGGAAGCCCCACTGCTCCTCTGCACCAACCCTGAGGAACAGCATGGATATCTATGCTGGTCTGGGATGTTTATTATCAAATCATGAGGGAAGTAAGGCCTGTGACTGCTTTACACTAATTCTGGATGGTATGAAAATGTGAGCCACTGGTTTTGCCTTTATGAGCAATACTTAGCTTGTTCTGTTCCTGAGCTTGTCTCCTGTGCAGTGTATTTCTTGTGCTGATAAATATTTATGCTCCGTGATTTTGATTTATACAAGGGGTTTAAATATTGTAAAGCTGGATATAACCAGCATAAAACAACATAAAACAAAGGACCAGTACCTAGAATGGGGTGGACTAAAAAGGGATGGCTCCTGCAGCAACCAAATTTTACCCCAGAGATGATCTCTTCCCCTCCCAGGAGCAGCAGAAATTGGCAACATCCCCCTCTCTGCTTTACAATCGAGATTCCCAACCTGTGTGTATCAAACAGGAGAGCTGTTTGCAGTATTGCCAAGGTTACTAGAGTGAAAACATTGCAAATGGCATTTGCATGATTGTACTTTCAAATCCTAACTTGTAGCAACAGTGCATTTTAAATGAAGGGGATTTATAACTCAAACCAGAACACTAATCATATTCTGGAGTAATAAGATTTATTTGTTGGTTGTTTGGTGGTTGTGGGGTTTTTTTAAGCTCAGAGACAACAAGCTATGTTCATGAAAAGGGGACTGGCTGGGCTTAAACCCTACTCCAACAACATTTTGAAAGGATTAGGAAAGAAACATGAATGTGCTCCATTTTCAATATGTGGTTCAGAGCCTGTGTAGTCTTTAATGCTTCCCTGCCATGAGAACATCCTAAATTGCTAAACAAGTTCAGACAATTGTCATTTTAAATGTGGAACTCAGATCAGCACAAAAAAAAACAAAAAAAAGGAGTCATCTGAGGATCAAGAATGGATGTTTAACAGCACCCAGATGTTCTCCAGCTATGAAATTCCATACCCAAAGCACACTGGGCACTCTCTGAAGCTATGCTCAGTCCTCCACTGAGGCTAGGATTTACAGCCCAATTTCAAGACCAACTAAAGCTGGGAACAGCTGCCATGTTCCCCACAACACTGGATTTCTGGAACAGGCTATTAAGGTTCTGGAGCACCTGACTTAAAGTCATGCAATATTTACAGGAGAAGGAGCTCATTTAGGCTGTAATTTAGGAGGTGCACTAAATTTCATGGCCTATATCCTTACATGGAATAAGTGGATTAACTCAATGTACACCACCCAAAGATCTTGATTTTAATCTCCATGCCCTGCACATGCCAGACTTACAGGAACAAAGGGGCTCCAAGAGGGTTTGATGGTTACCAGAAATGGCTCCAAAAAATTCCCTGGATTTTTGACAAAAAGGAACTTTTCCAGACATTTCTGAAATATCTCTGTAAAACACATGTTAAAGCCACCTTACAGGGTTTGTTTTAATATAAAAATTCTCAGTGGGCTGTTAAGCTGTCCTGTCAGACATGGAAAACCAGGAGTGCTGTGTGGTCTCTTTCTGTAGCCATCTGAAGAGATAATAAACCTCATCTGACCACTGAGAACTTCATATAACATGTCACTTAAATTGCATGATCATATACTTGCTGGCAATTGATTTTAGACTAGTCAAAGGGTGTCAATTTAGGCAGCTAAAACCACCAACTAAAATCTCCAGTTGTGCTTGGAAATTCCAGCCTTCAGTGTATTCAGGCACACACTGATTTTATACAGTGTGTGTATATATATATATATGTATAATTTCACACACACACATACATACATCTATAAATGAAAAAATTAATCTGAAATATGTCGCCCCGCAATCTGTCAAATAAAGCTGATATAATAAATATGTCACTTTATTTAACAACTGATGCTGAAGAGAACTAGGCAGAATGAAAGAAATGAAGACAGGGCTTAGTAAAAACACTGAGGAAGGCAGAAATTAAAGCAATCAATCACATTCTCATGGAATGTCTACACCACTCGAAATAATATTTTATTGTCTGCTATTGATTGGATGCCACTGAACAAAATTACAAACAATGAATCTGGTGTTATAAACAAGGATCACAATAAGAATAACTTATTTCAAAGCCTTGGCCATACACTTTGTAGACTGCAGGGTCCAGAACATCTGCTTCCTGTACCACCATAACCCAAGGGACACCCCTGCTCACTGACGATGGGGAGGCCAAACTGCAAGGGTGCTGAAATAAGGGAACACTCCCATTTTGCCCTCCTTCACATTTTAAGCATGAATGTTTAAAGCTTGCAAAATTTGGTAGGATTAGAGGACCCCACCAGGTAGGGGTGCACAAGAGAAGTGATGCTGTTTTTTTCAGTGAGATCTCAGTTTAGGAAGAAGGAGAATGCCTTGAATTTTATACTGATGCAATCATGAGAAAAATTAAAGAAATTATCCTGAATCAGAGAGTAAAGTTATGGTACTCAGTAGCCAGTCCCAAGCAATCTTTTGGAAAAAGAAAGAAAATTCCTATGGGCCCTCCATCAGCCAGTGTTCCCAAGTCTCTTGGCAGGCTCCTTTCCCTTGCTGCAGTGGGATGATCCATGCAGGGACAAGGGACATGGACACATGCTGAGCCTGATGGAGGGAGCACAGGACGTGTCACATCCTCTTGCTGCTCACCAAGCCACAAGTTACTCATCAAACACCTTCACTAACAGCACCAGGACAACCTGGAGGAAAAGCTGTTCATTATGCTGAGCACTGGTCTGAAAAATTGACCTCCAGAGAGGATGAGCTGACACAGCAGTGAGAAGTAGGGCCCACAGCTTCTTCAAAAACCCCTCTGAGCTTGGCTCGTTGTAAGGAGCAATGGATATATGGCAGGGAACTTTTGAGTAGCTTTCTCACCCCTCTGAAGCTCAGAGGATGATAAAACAGCATTACTAAAACCTCTAGAAAAATCAAATGAGATGTTTAGATAAGCCAGTCATTCCTGATACTGTCCACACTCTAAAATAAAAGTGGGAAAATATGAATGCAAAATGCTGGATGAAGGAGCGAGCAGAGAGGATGGGTTAAAAGACACATCTCCCCTTCTTGCATTGTTCTGTGATGCCACTGCATTGTCACACATCAGCCATTTACAGACACGTGAAAATGGTGTGAAAACACTGGGCCAAATCCATCCATGGTGCAAATTCATTGAGTTCCAGCAGATCTACGTTGGGTTCTAATGAGACTTATTATGTATAACCAAACAGAATTCTAATTGGCAGCTTTGATTACACCCCACATCATTTCTGCTCCAATTTACCCACATGGGGAGAGAAAGAGGTAACACACAGGTCTGGCTCCAGTGGTGACAGCGACAGGAGGAAGAGGGAAATCTATTCCTTGAGCTGTGCACAATGGCCAGGAATGGAGTTGAAGGTATTCCCCACTGAAGAAACATTTATCCTGCTGGTATGCAAGAATCAGGTTGTGTCTAATTTACCTTTATGCAGCTTTACCTACACAATAATTTGCCAACCACCCCTGCAATATCCAACCTGTATTACGAGAGATTTTATGGAGTGGGGGTCCTTATAGGCGTTTGGGGAGTAAAAATTCTGCTCTGGATGTGAGGAAGAGTGTGTTTGTGCATGGGTGAGATTGCAGTTCAAGGGACTTGAAGACAATAATTACCTCCTCCCATCTGCCTCACATACTTTCTTTTATAGACTCTACATGTCTCAAATTAGGAGCCAATCTCAAACCTCAGGGTTTAGCATTCCCAACCCCACCTTTCTGGGAGGGAGAAGTACTTCCAAGGGTCTTCCAGTTAATGTGGATGAGATTTGTGTACAATGAATACACCCATCAACCAGTTTGGAAGGAAAAGCTGCTGTCCTCATGAATTAGTCACTTCAGAAAGCTTGGCCTAGATCCCCACCAGGGTGAGATTGTCCTTGCAGGACTGGGACTGCTTGGTAGAGCCCATAGTCAGATCTGTGGATCTTGGGTAGTTAATCCTGTGGATACTTGGGGCCCAGAAAGATGATGGCCCCAGGTTGCAGAAAAGCTGTGGAGGTAAAGGCACAAGTGGTTGAAACACAAAATACAAAGTGATTAGTGATGGCTCACTCCCAAACCTGCAGATGTTTGCCCCAGATCTGGGTGTGGCCAGTGCCTTGGCTGATGCCTTCGATGAAGGGTGGAGAACTTGCTTGTAAAATGCCTGGTGGGATCAAGTCCTAAAGGGCTGGAAATGTTGGAGAGGACAGGAACAGAATTCAGACAGGCCTCAGCCTGAAATGCATCTGTAAGCAGCAAGAAGGAATGAGTTTAAACTCCTGCCCTGGGGAGGGACATCTCCAGAGCACAGGAGGTGCTTGTTAATGGCCTGGAGGACAGGGAAAGGGCCACAAAGAGCCAGCAATGACAGCAGCATCCCATCAGAGCTATGATACACTGACTGGAGGGATGCACGGGGAATCACATGAACCTGCCATGGTGTAATGGGGGATAACCCCCAACTTTCCTGTTGTGACTCCCTATCCAAGACCAGGGCAGCCTCTGGACTCCCTATTGAAGACCAGGGATGCTTCCTGCTATCAGGTCGATGCACACCCCTCAATCAGACCAATTTGCTCTTTGGCCCCTGCTGAATCTGTCTTTGGGACCAAGCCAGGCTGTTCAGAGGAGGACACCACATGTCCATGGCACAGTTTTCGGGGTGGCCAGTGCTCTGCACCCACTTAACAGCAATGCTGTGTGCACACAAGGAGTATTTAGGGGGTGGAAGGAGCCTTCAAGATGCACAAAGCCAAAAGTGTCCAAATGTGAGCGAGGGAAGGCAGCAGGGTGGAGGAAAGCCGTCTGGCACCCTCTAGTGTGATGCTCTGAGAAAAGCTCGTCCCTCCACACCCAGCACTCTTCCTCAGCAGCCTCTTTCCTCACCCCCACACCAACCATCCGTGCCCGCAGGCTCCGTCTCATCAGCCCCCTTTAATTACCATCCACTGTAGCAAGACACGAAACTCATTAGTGTGAGCGGCATCTCCTCGTGAGGAGCTTGTCGTGTCCCAAGACATCCAGTGAATGTGAGCCTGATCAGAAGTAGATGCACAGCCCAGAGAGGCTTTACAGGAGATTTTAAAAGTTTTGGGGATCTGGCATGGCTGAGGGTAAAGAAGTACCAATGCCAGGGCATCAGGGCCATCATCACTCGCAGCGCCACATGTGCAAGGCTGGGCATGAAAACAGACGTGTCCCAGGGCACATGCTGGGAAATTAGTCATGTTGCTGTTGGACAGCATATAGCTGGGAGAGAGCAGATTCAGCTGACTATGTGACATCTGGGGTGGGACGTTTGTATTAAGAGAGTCTAAATTATAAAAACAAAACTGCCAAGGACAGGCCAGGATGTCCCAGTCCAGCCTGTACCCAGCAGTGTAGGCACAGCTGCAACCACCCAAGCATATTTCACTTTTTATGATTTGGCTCTCAAGTCACTGGAAGAAAAACAACTTTCTTCCGTTCCTAATCACCTTCACCATCCTCCAGTGAACTTTTGGGTAATGTATGCTGTGTCATCGGAGCAGCGCTGCTCCATGAATGGCAAACAGGCACCCATATATTTCTCAGGATGACGGTTCCCAGCCAAGGAACCAACACCGAGCACATAAAGAGGAGATAAAACACCCCACCCAGAGAGCGCCATCCCCTCCCAGGCACTGGGACCACCTCCACAAACACTCCTGAACAAAATATCCTTCTCTCCCAGGGCTTTGAAAGCAAAAGGGTTTTAGTGTCAGGCCACGTGGCAGTGGGACAGTGACTGGTGGCCTGACCTTCAGCACCTGTGATGGTGTAGGTGGGATGTAGGTCCCAGGAGCAGCTGAAGCCATCAGAGACAGGACAGGGCCAAGTCCCAAAAGACCATATGGGTGGTACTGCAATTACATTATTGTGAGTATCCCTGTTGACCTTGAAGACCTGGCATCTAACCAACCTTCCTGCCAGTGAAGATCTCCCCTGCCTGACACATCACTACCAGCATTTTGATGTGGTGGGGGTTTCTACAGTCTGCATAGAATTTTGTGTTTGATTGAGGGCCAGCTTGTCACCTCAAAAGAGTCCTATATCCTCATCCCTCATAGAATCATTTAGGTTGGAAAATACCTCTAAGATTATCAAGTCTAAACCTCAACCCAGCACTGCCAGTTCCACCACTAAACCACATCCCTCAGTGCCACATCTACACATCTTTTAAATCCCTCCCAGGACAGTGACTCCACCACTGCCCCGGGCAACCTCTTCCAATTCTTCACAGCCCGTTCAGTGAAGAAATTTTTACCAATATCCAATCTAAACCTCCCCTGGCACAAGTTCAGAACATTTCCTCTGGTCCCCTCAAAGAGACCAACCCTCACCTCTCTATAAGCTCATGCTCTTCCTTGTCCTGTTAGTCCAACACCAAAGGGCTCTACTTGGGTAGGGAAAAACCAGGGCTGTGTGTCTCCTACATCACCTCTTGCATCCTCACCACCCTCCTCTGTGTCCTGTGCTCCTCTGAGCCAGAAGGATATTTCCCATGAAAACCAGCTGCCAGTAATGCAAGCCATGGATCTGGCTCAGCTCTGGGTAAAGCTGGATCCAATTTTGCAAAACCTATCTCACAAGCAAGTTCATCTCCTATAAATAAACATAAAACCTGGAACGTTTGCCTGGCCCCTGAAACAAAAGTAATTTTGCTACACGGCTTAAATTTTTATTGCTAGTTAGTGTAAGGCAGAAACACAAAAACACAGGCTGAACCAGGATCTGTGCAAGCTCTCACAGGCAGATCAGCCAGTGTATCCCCTTAATAACCTTTAAAATGCCTCTTGCCTGTCATGCTAAATTGTACAGCCATTTTATGATGTGGACACATGTTCACAGATCCCATCCATGGGACAGACAGATCTCAACTGATCAACATATTCAAAAAAGAATGGCTTTTTTCCTCCCTTAGAGATGTAAGATTTCTTCTTTAAATCAACATTTCTTTTAAAAACAGAGACTCACCAAAAATGAGTATACTGAATTCAGTGAGCTAAAGGTTTCAGAGGTGACTCGAGCCATGTTCAAGGCTTCAAAGTTATGACCAAATCACCAGCCCACATCAGAAGCAACAATTTTTTTTGGAGGCAGGGCAGGACAAGAAATGTTAAAACAACTCCTTTACACCAACCTTTCCACTTGCAAACCACAGCTCCTTTGACATGTGTGATGCTTGAATCTTTCTGGGAAACCACAGAAAGATAGTCTTGCCATAGAAACTTGACAGCAGCTGTGTTTCAGAGGGCACCACTTTAGAAACAGGATTCGGTTGCTCTGTATCCTGCCTCCTGCAGCAAGCACCTAGAGAAGAGTAGCAAACAGACAACTCTGTGTAAAATTAGATTGTATTTTCTAGTTATGCACTTAGGTCACAAAAGGAAGAGAAACTGGGGTCCAAACCTGATACTTGATCTGCAACATCACAGTGATCCACACCCACAGCTGTTCAGTGCTACTGCAGTAGAACTAATACAATGATACCCAAATCAAACTGGGACATCTTTCATCTTCCCTCTGCCCTCCCCAAAAGTTTTGAATAAGAGCCATTAAATGAAGGCTGCAGGGCAGGCCATTGTTCAAGGTCAATTAACACCCCTCCCCTGTGGAAACTGCACCTGGCAAGGGCTTGGCCACAACAGCTCAGGAAGGGGACAAGGGGCTGTGTGGATGAGAGCAGAGTGAAATCAGTGATGATGAGACAAACAGTCTGAGCTGTTGGAAAACTGAGGAGTGAAACCAGTGAATGGAATGGAAAGATGAGGAAAAAAAGGGAGAGGAGAGGAGAGGAGAGGAGAGGAGAGGAGA